>NW_027445778.1:0-291929 GCF_050003625.1 Haematobia irritans
ATTTTCCTTGTAAAATCGCCACTGCTTAGTCGAAAAGTTGTAAAAATGACTCTAATTTGCCTAAACTTCTATTACATATATATCGAGCGATAAATCATAAATAAACTTTTTCGAAGTTTCGTTAAAATTGCTTCAGATTTAAACGTTTCCCATATTTTTTTACTAACATTGTGTTCCCACCCTAGTGCATTAGCCGACTTAAATTTTGAGTCTATAGATTTTATAGAAGTCTATCAAATTCTTCCAGATCGAGTGATATTTAAATGTATGTATTTGGGACAAACCTTTATATATAGCCCCCAACACATTTGACGGATGTGATATGGTATCGAAAATTTAGATCTACAAGGTGGTGCAGGGTATAATATAGTCGGCCCCGCCCGACTTTAGACTTTCCTTACTGGTTTTTTACTAAAATTGTGTTCCACCCTAGTGCGTTAGCCAACTTTAATTTTGAGTCTATAGGTTTTGTAAAAGTCTATCAAATTCTGTCCAAATCGAGTGATATTTAAATGTATGTATTTGGGACAAACCTTTATATATAGGATGTGATATGGTATCGAAAATTTAGATCTACAAGTGGTGCAGGGTATAATATAGTTGGCCCGCCCGACTTTAGACTTTCCTTAATTGTTTTTTATATTTTCTTAAAATTTTATTGTACTCGCCAATTTAAATAGAACTTGGAATTTGTTGTATTTTATGCCTTTGAATGCAGTTTTAAACTAAAAATTGTTAGAGCTTATCCACAAGTGCTCGTCATTGTATTCTTAACGTCGAACAAAAATAGTAAGAACACGGATCCAGATGTAGATATAGCTAATGCATTCTTATTAATTTTACAATCCCCAATTCACTCATATTAATATTCGCATATCCATTTCCAGTTAATACCTTTGTGATCCTAATATATCAGCTATATGACAAAGTTATACATTTAACATTTTTATAGTTCTTTGTGTTGACACTTTTCTTTGATATGCTTGGCAATTTTGTTTATTAATTTGTCTTCGTCAAATTCTGGTTGAGATGATGTGCATATACTCGTATATTCCAATAAACCCATTGTGTTGACTCCAGCACGGAAACATTTGCGACAACGATGACGGCATATAAACAAAGGATTCAAGTGATTATCAAACATTCACAAAGGATCTAAATAGGCCTTTTCATTGAGCCATAGTATACGAGGAGACTTTCCTTTCCCTTGGGAGGGATATTGGAGGAATATAACTACATATGTTCGTAGGTGTGTATGTCATTCGAAGTCAGTTGAAGAAACAGAAAAGCATTTTATGAATTAATAGTGGTTGAAATTTCTTTGCTAATTGCCATGGAGATTGAGAACATATGGGGACTGTGCCAACTGCATAACGTTTTACCATGTAACAATTCCCCATTGGAACCTGCACTATAGTTGTAGTCAAAGTTCTTTGTTGCATTTCTCAAACAAAACGGAGAAATCAACAATGGCTCAGACAAAACGATGCAGAAGCAATTGTTAAACAAGTGGAAATGAACCAAATTCAGTTCCATTCAATGAAGGACTAACGAACGGTGCCAACTGCAAAATGGGTTAAAATGAACGCGAATATTCGTTTGGTTTTTCATCAAATAGAAAATGGTATACATTTTCAGAAAAAATTTACTATTTTTGAGGTAGCTATCTATTAACGACAAACGACTGTCTGTCTCACATCTCTCTACGAAATAGTTGTATATCTTCATCTAAAATGGGTCCATGACCACCGGCCTTTGCAAGACTAAGATTGACATACAAATTTTTATTGCATAGAAATTTTTTTATTTAGATTCAATAATTTAATTAATTGAGTCCTAAACCACATAGTGGTCAGTATATAATAACTTTGATCTGGAGAAATATATGCCTACCACATGTGTTGATTTTCGGCACCATCAAATATAAACCGAAAGGCTCAGAACCATCACCTGCATTCCTCGATTTTACCCAGAATCGGTTAAAGCTTAGATAAAGCTCCGGCTTTTGTAACATATATGTCGCCCGATGTGGACAAAAATTGTAACAAAACCCACAATTGAGCAACTGCGAACAACAACTAAAAACCTGCGAACAACAAATACATGGATGCTTAGGTTAGGGTAGGTGGCAGCCCGATGTATCAGGATCCCTTAAAGGGTGATACGGTCAAAATTTGGTCAAGGGAAAACGCGTGTAAATCGGTGAAATCGTTTATTTAAAAAAATCAAAATAAATTTCTGTTTCAAGTTCAATTAGTATAAAATTCAGGAAAAATATTCAGTTAGGCTTTCGCTTTTCCAAATCCGAATTGCCGGGCCTCACGCTAGACACCTGCCATCAAATTTTGTACAGCCACCTTGTCCACCTTCTTCGCCGCAGAAAGCCAGTTTGCCTTGAACTGCTGCTCGTCCTTAGCAGTTTTTTTGGTCTTCTTTAGGTTCCGCTTGACAATAGCCCAGTATTTCTCAATTGGGCGGAGCTCTGGCGTGTTGGGAGGGTTCTTGTCCTTGAGAACCACCTGCACGTTGTTGGCGGCGTACCACTCCATGGCCTTTTTACCGTAATGCCAAGATGCCAAATCCGGCCAAAACAGTACGGAACAACCGTGTTTCTTCAGGAAAGGCAGCAGACGTTTATTCAAACACTCTTTCGTGTAAATTTCTTGGTTGACAGTCCCGGAAGCTATGAAAATGCTGCTTTTCAAGCCACAGGTACAGATGGCTTGCCAAACCAGATATTTCTTTGCGAACTTTGCCATTTTTATGTGCTTGAAAATATCTGCTACCTTTCCCTTTCCTTTTGCCGTATAAAACTCCTGTCCCGGAAGCTGCTTGTAGTCAGCTTTGACGTAGGTTTCGTCGTCCATTACCACGCAGTCAAACTTCGTCAGCATCGTCGTGTACAGCCTCCGGGATCGCGCTTTGGCCGTCGTATTTTTTTTATCATCGCGATTTGGAGTCACTACCTTCTTGTAAGTCGATAGTCCGGCTCGTTTTTTGGCTCGATTCATGGTTGTAGACGATACACCCAGCTTATTTGCGGCATCTCCGAGAGAGAGAGGTTAGGGTTTCGCTTGAAACTACCGGCAACTCTCTTTGTCGTCTCAGCGGCTTCCGGTTTTCGATTCCCCCCGATCCAGACTTCCTGGCTGTCGACAAACGTTCCCCAAACACTTTATTTACATTTGTAACGGTTGATTTGCGTGCGAGTAGCTCGGATTTTCGCGATGCGCGAGCAAAATTTTGATACGCTGCTCTTCTTGCTTGGACGGCATTTTGCCAACTGAAGAGTGTATTCCAAAATCAAAATAGGAGCAACATTCTACACACACGCAGGAGGTGATTCTGAGTCGATCTGAATATATTTTATATGGTGTCTAAAAAAGTGCTTCCAAACAAGTAGTTTGGATCCCCAAACTGTTATCCGGAAGTAGTGCAAACTTGGATGAGTTTTACATTAGTTTATGGATTCTTTGCCTCGATTGGAAGTTCAGTTGAATGAAGAAATTTAAAAACTAAATATTTTTCAGAAAATTCACTTTTTATACCCTCCACCATACTAACTATGTCATTCCGTGCGTAACACATCGAAATATTGGTCTCAGACCCCATAAAGTCTATACATTCCGGGTATTGGTGAAATTCTGAGTCGATCTAGCGATGTCCGTTTGTCTTAAATTTGGTATGTTGTGTTAGTATATGATCTAACAACCATGCAAAAATTGGTCCAAATCAGTCCACAATTTTATATAGACCCCGTATAAACCGATATCCAGATTTGATCTCCGGAGCTCCTTGGAGGAGCAAAGTTCATTCGATTCAATTTGTACGTACGAGTTAGTATATAGCCTCTAACAATCATGCATAAATTGGTCCATATCGGCCCCATATAAACCGATCGATCCCCAGATTTAACTTTCGGAGCCCCTTGGAGGAGCAAATTTCATCCGATTTTCTTTAAATTTCTACTTGTATATGACCCCTAGGTTAGGTTAGGTATAGTGGCAGCCCGATATTTCAGGCTCACTTAGACTATTCAGTCTATTGTGATACCACAGTGATGAACTTCTCCCTTACCACTGAGTGCTGCCCGATGCTATGTTAAGCTCAATGACAAAGGACCTCCTTTTTTATAGCCGAGTCCGAACGGCGTTCCACATTGCAGTCAAACCACTTAGAGAAGGTTTGAAGCACTCAGAAATGTCACAAGTATTGATGAGGTGGCGTAATCCACCGCTGGAAAACTTTTTGGTGTTTTCGTCGAAATTGGATTTGAACCCACGACCCTGTGTATGCAAGGCGAGCATGCTAACCATTTCACCACGGTGGCTCCCTAACAACCATGCCAAACTTGGTCCATATCGGCCTGTAGTTATATATAGCCCCCATATAAAGCGAACCTCATATTTCACTTCTGGCTCTCTATTTACCGCACAAATATTTATATCGGTTCGTAATTATTTCTTGACCGCTAGATCAAGAACTGCTTTGTTTTCTGATATATACCACCTATGAACTAACTTACAATTTAGAAGACAATGTTAAGAGTCTTAAAGATACCTTGCCATCGTGCTAGGTTAGGCTAACACCCGATTAAGATTCAGGCTCACTTAGACTATTCATGCGATACCGCATTAACTAAAAGTACCTATTACATATGGGCGCTTCCAGTTTTAACCGCTGAACCTTCTCGATTATTTCCTTCTGTTGAACCAACCAAATTGTTCCAAAAACATTAGCAGACTGCTTAAGTTAACGTTTTCCAGGTCCGCCAGTAATCTAAAGCTATATGCCCCTAAAATTTGCTTATGCCTTATACAAAATGCAGGACACTCACACAAGAGGTGTTTAATTGATTCCTTTTCCTCCACATCATGACAGCTCATACAATAGTCATTATACTTTGCGCCAATAGTTTTTGCAAAATCGCCTATCAGGCAGCGATCCTTTATAGCAGATATCAGGAGTGATATCTGACGTCTCGAGAACACTAGCATATCTAGTGTGCGCACGCAGAGAAGAAACATGATTGCCACAATCATATTCGAAGAGCAAAATAATATGATAGCAGCTATTTTTGCGGCGACCATGTAACATTTTAACCTGCAACCATGTTGGCTCAGTGAACATGGTTCTAAGAAAAATACAATTGTCCTCATCTAAAATGTTATTATATTGATAAAAAGAATTTTGTTTCCATTAAAAGACAATGGTCACGATCTAAAATGTTATGTTATTCGTCAAAAATGTTTTTCTTCTAGTTAAAAGAACATGGTCACAACCTAAAATGTTTTGATTTTTATGAAAAAACTTTTTTCGTCGTCGAAAAAAGGACGCCACTTGAGAAAAGAAAACACAAAATTAACTTTATTTATTTGTTTTTATTTATTTATAAACTAATTCATTGTTTATTTGTATTTATAATGCCGTTCAAGCAAACATCATATATTTTTACACACTCTATTTTATTTCAATTTCAACAATAAGTAATTATTCCATATTTACATCGTGCCCATCAAATGTACAAACGCAGGCATCATGTAACTGCAAATAAAAATAAATGATCCATATAGCCAAATGCAGAACAAAAAACAGGTACATTTTTCAATTACACTTTCCTTGTTTGTATTCACATAAAACCACGTGCCATTTCTGAATAAATAAATTAACACAAAACACAATAATTCCGTATTCTCCGTCCATTCCAACAAACAATCAACACACGACTGACGCGCAAAATGAAAATCGTGTGTACCTGCTCAATGTTTTTATAAAATTCTTGTCGCTGCAAAAAAATTAAAAAATTAAATGGTCACGAAAACAATGTACATGGTCTTTATGGCCATGTAATGGTTGTAGACATGTCTATACGTAAACTATAAAAATATTTTTTTCTCTGCAAAAAAGTAAAAAAATTGAATGGTCAGATACATGATTTTCCTGACCATATAATGGTCTCAAATTCTATCATTTAAATAATAGAACATGTTTGCGGCATTTGAGAACCATTTAAATGCTTATTGCCAACATATATTTTTCTCCGCTCGAAAATTATTTTTACAAAGACAAAATACATGGTTTTCGCGACAATTACATACTCTAAATAAGCATTAAATGGATGCGGCAACCATGTCCAAACATGTTTTTTCTGTGCGTGCGGTTTAGGTTTAAATGGGGCCATATTTGCTTGGCAATTCTCTCATCGAACATTTGCCATCATATCTGCCTTCTCACGCAGTATGAGCTTGCAGGTATCCAGGGGCATACCAACAGATTCTAGTTCCCCTGGAATATGTAAGGTAGTACCTAGCCTCGCCAACTCATCTACTTCGCAGTTCCCCGGTATGTTCCTATGGCAAGGCACCCATATTAGGTGAATATTGTGCTGCTCAGCCATCTCATGGAGAGATTTGCGGCAGTCGATGGCCGTTTTCGAGTTAAGGAACACAGAGTCTGAGTATATATTAATGCCAAAATTTTTTGGAACATTACTTCTCAGCCAATTCGCCACCTCTCTTATTGCTAATTTTTCAGCCCGAAAAACACTACAGTGATTAGGTAATCTTTTCGCTATTCGAAGTTTCAGATCTTTAAACTATACTCCGCAACCCACTTGTCCATCCAATTTGGAGCCATCACTGTAGAAATCTACATATCGTTTTTTCCCCGGGGCCTGTGTGCACCACGCCTCACTGTTGTTTGTCGAAAAGTGGTGTCGCCAAAGTATAATCCACTACGTTAGGCACATATGAAATTATTTTGAGGACCGAACTGTGACCGTAACTTTTCCGACCACATCGACAGCTCGCACAGCTGCAGCTGACTGTTTGGCCAAAATGTCTAAAGGCAATAGATGTAGCATGCCATTAAGGGAATTGTTTCCTGTCTTGCTGAATGCGCCTGAGATACACAAGCACGCCATACGCTGAACTTTGTCTAAAGTTGTTGGCTGGTGAAGTACCGGCCACCCGACTACAACACCATATAGCATTACAGGTCTAACCACTGCCGCGTATAGCCAATGCACAATTTTGGTTTTAGTCCCCACTGTTCATACCCTCCACCATAGAATAGGGGTATATGAACTTTGTCATTCCGTTTGTAAGACATCGAAATATTGCTCTAGGACGCCATAAAGTATATATATAAATATATATATATATATATATATATATATATATATATATATATATATATATATATATATATATATATATATATATATATATATATATATATATATATATATATATATATATTCTGAGTCGATCTGAGCATGTCGGTCCGTCCGTCTGTTGAAATCACGCTAACTTCCGAACGAACCAAGCTATCGACTGGAAACTTGGCACAAGTAGTTGTTATCGATGTAGATCGGACGGTATTGCAAATGGGCAACATCGGTCCACTTCTACGTATAGCCCCCATATAAACGGACCCCCAAATTTGCAGACCCTCTAAGAGAAGCAAATTTCATCCGATCTGCCTGAAATTTGGTACATGATGTTAGTATGCGGTCTCTAATAACCATACAAAAATTGGTCCACATCGGTCCATAATTATATATAGCCCCCATACAAACCGATCCCCAGATTTGGCTTTCGGAGCCTCTAAGAAAAGCAAATTTCATCCGATCCGGCTGAAATTTAGTACATAGTGTTAGTATATGGTCTTTAACAACCATGCAAAAATTGGTCCACATCGGTCCATAATTATATATAGCACCCATATAAACCGATCCCCAGATTTGGCTTGCGGAGCCTCTAAGAGAAGAAAATTTCATCCGATCCAGCTGAAATTTGGTACATTGTGTTAGTATATGATCTCTAACAGCTATGCAAAAATTGGTCCACATCGGTCATTAAGTTTATATAGCCCCCATATAAACCGATCCCCCGATGGCTTGCGGAGCCTCTAAGAGAAGCAAATTTCATCCCATCCGGCTGAAATTTGGAACATGGTGTTAGTATAGGGTCTCTAATGACCATGCAAAATTTGGTCCACATCGGTACATAATTATATATAGCCCCCATATAAACCGATCACCAGATTTGACCTCCGGAGCCTCATGGAAGACCAAAATTCATCTGATTCAGTTGATATTTGGTATGTGGTGTTAATATATGGCCTCAAACACCCATGCAAAAATAGGTGGATATCGGTCCATAATTATATATAGGCCCCATATTTGACCCCCGGAGCCCCTTGAAAGAGCAAAATTCATCCGATTCAGTTGAAATTTGGTACGTGATGTTAGTATATGGTATCCAACAAACATGCAGGAATTGGTTCATATCAGTCCATAATTATATATAACCCCCATATAAACCGATCCCCAGATTTGATCTCCGGTGCATTTTGGAAAAGCAAAATTCATCGGATCTGGTTGAAATTTGTTACGTGGTGGTAGTATATGATATTTAACAACCATGCCAAAAGTGGTCAATACACGCAAAGAAAAAAAACGCTTGGAAAACGTGTACCGAAAACGTTTTTCTTTTGTTAGAGTTTTTTGAATTGCTTCGAAATTTATACACTTTTATCACCAAAAAAATTCGTTTGTTACAAAATTTTTATTTTTTCAATAAAAAAAGTTATTTTTGAACCAACAACACAGTCCATTTCGTTTATATCAAACACTGTTCTTTTCTGACTTTAGGTCTTTAATAAGACACATTTTACAGTTCATAGTAAAAAGTTAATATAGTAGAATATATGTAAAACATATTTGGAATATATGTAAAAAAAAAAAAAACTTTGGTCGGAGCAGGGATCGAACCCACGACCCTTGGCATGAGAGTCGGACGTAGCAACCACTGCTCCACGGTGCCCAACTAAATGTATTTTTCTGTTAAATAAAGTTTGTTTAATAGGCTCGTGGGCGCCGCAAGCTATGCTATATAAATATAACTTATATGGGTAATTGTCTATTGATGACAATAACGGCTACATAGCTCAGTGGATAGTGTGTTGGCTTACAAATTGCATGGTCCGCGGTTCGAGTCTCCGTCCAGGCGAAAGGTAAAAAATATTTAAAAATTTATAAAATCGTATAATTTCTTCTACATTGTTTGTGTTACAGAAAAAGGTGCTAAGAACAAAAAAAATCGTGGAAGTGAGAAAGATGTGAGGGAAAATGCAATTAGCCAGAAACATTTTTTTAAATTAGTCTTTATGAAATTGTTTTTACATCCTGGAAAAGAATAAACGTTTATCACAAAAAGTATATACTTTTCTTCCAAATACACTTCCTTTCAGCGAAAAGCAAATTAGAAACGAACTTTGTTTGTCTAAAATTTCGTTTGGGAGGAAAGAATTATTTTTTTGCATGTATCAGTCCATAATCATATATAGCCCCCATATAAACCGATCCCGAGATTTGGTTTAGGAACCACTTGGAGGAGAAAATTTCATCCGAGTCAGTTGAAATTTGGTACATTGTGCTAGTATATGGCCGTTAACAACCATGCCTAACTAGGTCCATATCGGTCTATAGTGATATATAGCCCTCAGATAAATCGATCCCCAATCACACAAAATTTGGTCCATATCAAGTTCATAATTGTATATAGCCCCCATATTTCAATTCTGGCTCTCTACGTAGACTTACATATACATAACTTTTTTTGTGTAATATATACCACATATGGACTAACTCACAATTTAGAAAACGATGTTAAGAAGTTTTAAGATACCGCAACCCAAGTAATACGATTGTGGATGACAGTCTTTCGTAGAAGTTTCTAAGCAATCCATGGTGGAGGGTACATAAGATTCGGTCTGGCCAAACTTACGGCCGTATATACTTGTTTTATCTAACATAGACTCCATTGGACTAACTTAGAAGACAATATGAAGGAGGTTTAATATACTTTTCTATCGGTAACTGTTTCCACAACCCAAGTAATTTCCTTGTAAGTGACAGTCTTTAGTAGAATTTTTTACGTTATCCATGGTAGAGGGTACATAAAATTCGCCCTGGCTGTAATTACGGCCCTATCTGCATGTTTAACTTTTTTATTGATTTTTCTATTCTTTTTGCGACATTTAATTGTCCAAAAATTTAAATTTTGACTTTAAACGGCCAATTTGTAAGACTGATCCAAAATAACTTCATTGGAAGTGGAAAAAAATTTATGAAAAAATTGATCTTAAAGCTAAATTTTTGTGGAACAACTTTCAATTTTTTTTGCTGGGTTATTATTAACATCTGGATGCTATTAGTTTAACTTCTGGAACAACATTTTAAATAAATGGGAACTATATCGGAATCTAAACGATCGATTTTTGAGTGATTTTTGCGGACGGGCATAGCTAAATTGACTCATGGAGCGGCCCTGAACATTATTCCCAAATACACCATATAGCTATCTCACCAATTTCTGCGAGTTGAAAGTATATACAAAGTAACTTATAATACCCTTTTCCACAGAGTGGTTGCTATATATAAAACACGTCTATTGTACCGTAGCAATTTCAATATTAAGTTGTATGCTTGTCTCTCCACCTCGCGAAATGAATGTGCCATGTTGCTGACTGCTGTCAACACACAACAAGAGCCACACAATGCCATGTACACAAATAACGAAAAATTGGAACCCTACTGAGAAAGCGATATTTGCATTGTTGGAACGATTGTGAACAGAAAATGCAAAACAGGAGCAACAAAAGAAGAACGACACCTCGGTGAAAAGCGATGGATTTTCCGCATTGCTGAGATGTCATACAATCAACTACATAGCATTTATGTTGTATTATATGTTTGTTGTAAACTTAAACCATTTTCAATATAGAAAAGTGACTTGACAATTTTATAACTTAATTGTGGTGTAAAATAATCTTTTGAAATAAATATTTTTAGAATCCACAGTAGTGGATATGTAATTTCGTGAGTTGAAGTTACAAAAGTACACAAGGGCATTAAAGTTTCCTAGTTTTAACAAGTATATACGGCCGTAAGTTCGGCAAGGCCGAAGCTTATGTACCCTCCACCATGGATTGCGTAGAAACTTCTACTGAAGACTGTCATTCACAATCGAATTACTTGGGTTGCGGTAACACTTGCCGATGGCAAGGTATCTTAAAACTTCCTAATACCGTAATATTTTCTATAGAAATACGATTTTAACAAAATTTTCTATAGAAATAACATTTTGACAAAATTTTCTATAGAAATAAAATTTTGTTGTTTTTTATTGCAGCTTAAAACCACACGCAGAGAAGAAACATGATTGTCACAATCATATTCGAAGTGCAAAATAATATGATAGGAGCTATTTTTGCGGCGACCATGTAACATTTTAACCTGCAACCATGTTGGATCAGTGAACATGGTTCTAAGAAAAATATAATTGTCCTCATTTAAAATGTTATTATATTGATAAAAAGAATTTTGTTTGAATGAAAAGACAATGGTCACGATTTAAAATGTTATGGTATTCATTCAAAATGTTTTTCTTCTAGTTAAAAGAACATGGTCACAACCTAAAATGTTTTGATCTTTATGAAAAAACTTTTTTCATCGTCGAAAAAAGGACGCCACTTGAGAAAAGAAAACACAAAATTAACTTTATTTATTTGTTTTTATTTATTTATAAACTAATTCATTGTTTGTTTGTATTTATAATGTCGTGCAAGCAAACATCACATATTTTTACACACACTGTTTTATTTCAATTTCAAAAATAAGTAATAATTCCATATTTACATCGTGTGCCCATCAAATGTACAAACGCAGACATCATGTAACTGCAAATAAAAATAAATAATCCATATAGCAAAATTCAGAACAAAAAACAGGTATCTTTTTCAATTAAACTTTCCTTTTTTGTGTTCACATAAAACCACGTGCCACTTATGAATAAATAAATTAACACAAAACACAGTAAATCCGTATTCTCCGTCCATTCCAAGAAACAATCAACACATGACTGACGCGCAAAATGAAAATCGTGTGTACCTGCTCAATGTTTTTATAAAATTCTTTTCGCTGCAAAAAAGTTAAAACATTAAATGGTCACGAAAAAAATGTAAATGGTCTTTATGGCCATGTAATGGTTCTAGACATGTCTATACTTAACCTATAAAAATACTTTTTTCCCTGTAAAAAAGTAAAAAAATGGAATGGTCAGTTACATGATTTTCCCGACCATTTAATGGTCTCAAATTCTATCATTTAAATGATAGAACATGTTTGCGGTATTTGAGAACCATTCAAATGCTTATTGCCACCATACATTTTTCTCCGCTCGAAAACTATTTTTACAAAGACAAAATACATGGTTTTCGCGGCAATTACATGATCTAGATAAGCATTAAATGGATGCGGCAACCATGTCCAAACATGGTTTTTCTGTGCGTGCATACATTGACTAAACTACAAGTGTAGCTTAACCAACAGAGGAAAAGAATGTTTGTCAAATTTATTTGGGCAAAGCCCTGTAGACTGCAAGATGGTTGGATGGACGCACGTTTCGGAATTACCACATTCCTCATCAGCATCCTCTACTTGCAGCAAAACTATCAACCAATTATCAGAATAAATTCAGGCAGTTTATTAAACCCAACAAAAACCACACTTGAACCCTCCGAAAAAAGCCAACTGAATTCAAATCGATGATTTGACAGTGGCATAGGAAAAGAGATATGTTTGTTTCGAATTTATTTCGGCATAAGCCGGCTATCAATGTAAAACCTTTTTTCGGAGGGTTCAAGTGTGGTTTTTGTTGGGTTTAAAATAAAATTTTGACAAAATTTTCTATAGAAATAAAATTTTGCTATATTATTTTTGGCTCGAGTGGCAACCATGATTATGAACCGATATGGACCAATTTTTATGTAATTGGGTATCGGCTATATATACCTATAGACCGATATCGACCAATTTTGACATGGTTATTATCGGACATATACTAATACCAAATTTAGCTTCTTCCATTAGAGTATGTACTCAATATAGAATGTATTTACACGCAAAAAAATAATTCTTTCCTCCCAAACGAAATTTTAGACAAAAAAAGTTCGTTTCTCATTTGCTTTTCGCTGTAAGGAAGTGTATTTGGAAGAAAAGTATATACGTTTGTGATAAACGTTTATTCTTTTCCAGGATGTAAAAACAATTTCATAAATACAAACTAAAAAAAAAAACATTGTTTTCTTGCTAATTGCATTTTCCCTCACATCTTTCTCACATCCACGAGGGTTTTTAGTTCTTAACACCTTTTCCTGTAATACCAACAATGTAGAAGAAATTATACGATTTTATAAATTTTTAAAATTTTTTACCTCTCGCCTGGACGGAGAATCGAACCGCGGACCATGCACTTTGTAAGCCAACACACTAACCACTGAGCTATGTACCTGTTATGGTCATCAATAGATAAATATCCATATAAGTTATATTTATATAGCATAGCTTGCGGTGCCCAGGAACCGAATAAACAAAGTTTATTTAACAGAAACAAATATTTAGTTTGGCACCGTGGAGCAGTGGTTGCTACGTCCGATACAACTTACAAATCAAAACATGTATATCTTCCAAATTTTATGTAAAATATTATAAAAGACTGACGACCTAAGGTCATAGTCGAATGAATCCAATCTTTCTTATATTTAAATTATACATACATATATTGCTTAGTTTTATTCAAATATTTGAATTGTAATGTAATGAAATTTAAATAAAGAATACTACTACTACTACTATAAAGGATAAAATGCGATGGAGAAGAATCTGATACTTGCCGATACTACTAACACCACGTTGCAAATTTCAACCGGATCGGATGAATTTTGCTCGTCCAAAAGGCTCCGGAGTTCAAATCTGGGGATCGGTTTATATGGGGCTATATGTAATTATGGACCGATATGGACCAATTTTTGGTTGGTTGTTAGAGACAATGGTTGTTAGAGACCATATATTAATACCATGTACCAAATTTCAGCCGTATTGGATGAAATTTACTTCTCTTTGAGGCTCCGCAATCCAAATCGGGGGATCGGTTTATATGGGGGCTCTATACAATTATTGATCGATATGGACCAATTTTTGCATGGGTGTTAGAGAACATATACCAACACCATGTACCAAATTTTAGCCAGATCGGATGAAATATGCTTCTCTTATATGCTCTGCTAGCCAAATTTGGGGGTACATTTATATGGGGGCTATACGTAAAAGTGGACCGATACGGCCCATTTGCAATACCGTCCGACCTACATCAATAACAACTACTTGTGCCAAGTTTCAAGTCGATAGCTTGTTTCGTTCGGAAGTTAGCGTGATTTCAACAGACCGATGGACGGGCGGACGGACATGCTCAGATCGACTAAGAATTTCACCACGACCCAGAATATATATACTTTATGGGGTCTTAGAGCAATATTTCGATGTGTTACAAACGGAATGACAAAGTTAATATACCCCCCATCCTATGGTGGAGGGTATAACAACGCCTTGTGGAAATCTCAAAATTTAGAGTGTAATTTACTTTAATTTTCACACGACGTAGTTCATTCACAGAAAAAAAAAATCTGATTAAATCACGAAATTAATTGATCCAATTAATTTTTTAATTGAAATGTCTTCGATTACAGAAATGATAATATCAATTAAAAATTAATTGAAGGTCAATTAAAAAATTTATTGATACTATTAATTTGTATACCCACCACCATAGAATGGTGACGGTGGTATAATAAGTTTGTAATTCCGTTTGTAACACATCGAAATATCGATTCTCGACTATATAAAGTATATATATTCTTGATCGGGGAGAAATTCTAAGACGATATAGCCATGTCCGTCTGTCGGGCTGTCTGTTTGTTGTAATCACGCTACAGTCTTCAATAACGAAGCAATCGTGTTGAAATTTTGCACAAACGCGTCTTTTGTCTGCAGGCAGGTTAAGTTCTAAGATGGGTTATATCGGTCCAGGTTTTGATATAGTCCCTATATAAACCGACCTCCCGATTTGAAGTCTTGGGCTTATACAAACCGTAGTTTCTTTTCCAATTTGCTTGAAATTGGAAATCTAGAAGTATTTTAGGACCACAAAGAGGTGTGTCAAAAATGGTGAGATCGGTCCATGTTTTGGTAAAGTCCCCATATAGACCGATCTCCCGATTTTACTTCTTGGGCTTATAGAAACCGTAGTTTTTATCCAATTTGCCTGAAATTTGAAATGTAGAAGTATTTTGGGGCCGTAAAGATGTGCGCCAAAAATGGTGAGTATCGGTCCATCTCGCGATTTTACTTCTTGGATTCTAGAATCTGTAGTTATTATTCAATCTGCCTGAAATTGCAAATCTAGAGGTATTTTAGGACTGTAAAGAGATGTGCCGAAAATTGTGATTATCGGTCCAGGTTTTGGTATAGCCCCATATAGACCGATCTCCCGATTTTTCTTCTTGGCATCTAGAATCTGTAGTTATTATTCAATATGTCTGAAATTGGAAATCTAGAGGTATTTTAGGACCTTAAAGAGGTGTGCCGAAAATGGTGATTGTAGGTCCATGGTTTGGTATAGCCCCCATATAGACCGATCTCCCGGTTTTACTTCTTGGCCTTCTAGGAACCATAGTTTCTATCCAATTTGCCTAAAAATCTGGAGTTTTTTAGGACTATAAATAATTGTGCTGAATATATTGTACAGGTTTTGAAACAAATTTTGACAAAATTTTCTATAGAAAACAAATTTACAAAATTTTCTATAGAAATAAAATATTTTTACTAAATTTTTTTATAGAAATAAAATTTTGATAAAATTTTCTATAGAAACAAAATTCTTACAAAATTTTCTATAGAAATAAATTTTTTACAAATTTTTTTTTATAGAAATAAAATTTTGATAAAATTTTCTATAGAAATAAAACTTTGCCAAATTTTTTTTTATAAAAATAAAATTATATTTCTATAGAATTAAAATTTTTTACAAAATTATCCATAGAAATACAATTTTTGCTAAATTTTTTATAGAAATAAAATTTTGATAAAATTTTCTATAGAAAAAAAATTTGACAAAATTTTTTATAGAAATAAAATTTTTATAAAATTTTTTATAGAAATAAAATTTTGAAAAAATGTTCTATAGCAATAAAATTTTTACAAAATTTTCTATAGAAATAAAATTTTTACAAAATTTCCTATTTAAATAAAATTTTAACAAAATTTTCTTTAGAAATAAAATTTTGATAAAATTTTCTATAGAAATAAATTGTTCATAAAATTTTCTATAGAAATAAAATTTTGCAAAAAAAATCTATAGAAATAAAATTTTGACAAAATTTTCTATAGAAGTAAAATTTTGACAACATTTTCTATAGAAATAAAATTTTGACAAAATTTTCTATAGAAATAAATTTTTACAAAATTGTCTGCCAACTTAAAAAAAAATATTCATATAATCTCATGTGTAGAAAATTTTATTTATGCATAGGTAAGTATACAATATTTTTATAATATTAAATTGAGCCGACGGGCTTTTTGGACAGCAAATAAATCAATGACTTCTTCAGTCGGCACATTTATTCGGCGATGAACCGACATTAATGCCAATCCATTGAGTCTACTTTCGCTAGTCGAATTTCTAAGATACGTCTTTAATCTATTCATTGTTGAAAATGAAAGTTCGGATGAGTACGTAGTAACTGCAGGGATGGAAAATGCAGTACTATAGTACTTTTTTCAATACTTTTTCACCCCGGTCAGTACCGTAGTACCCCCGCGAATGATTTAGTACCTTTTGTGTAGACATTTTTGAGCCGATATCAGATTTATGGTACAATAGCTTTGACAAAATATTTTAATATTTTGAGAAAGTCTTTATCAACCTTATTTGCTAATAGTCTTTTACAAATATGGCAAAACAAACATGTTCATGTGGGAAGAAAATCTCGATTTTGTAAAAGACATAGTCAAAAACCGGATTTTATTGAACTTCAAGAATGTTTTAGTCGAAAAAAGAATGTGATTCTATATTATCGATTTTTTATTTCGGTAGAAAATGTTGTCAAAATTTTATTTCTATATAGAATTTTTGCAAAATTTTATTTTTATAGAAAATTTTGCCAAAAATTTATTTCAATTGAAAATTTTGTACAAATTTTATTTCTATAGGAAATTTTCGCAAAATTTTATTTTCTTTAAAATTTAGTCTCTTGACAATAATTTTCCAGTGAAATTTTTGTTGAAATTTAGTAAAAAGTACATTTCCGCTCAAAAAATACCTTTTTTGTACTTTCTTAAAAATTGTATTTTCCATCCCTGAGTAACTGGCAAAGTGACCAAAATTTTTAAAGGAATATGCACGTTTGGAAATATCTCTTTATTGCACTCTCCAAGTGCTTCCATCGCTGAATTAGGCAGGTTCTTTTCGCAGGTTTTGCGCCATTTCATTTACACATGTGTGTTTGGCTGTTTCGTTGTTGTTGCTATGGCCAAACAAAGCGAGTCATGTTCACAAAAAGAGCAACAAACACAAATAAAAAGCAGAAAGACATTTTCCAAAAATGAAATTTGTGGTGCGAGAACAAAAACAATTTGTTTTTTCGACCGTCGTTTGACGGGCTTTTCAACTAGTATTCTATGATTTGTGCAAGTTTTATAGGTAAGCGTTTTTCAAAATAAAACCTCCCGCTTTTCTTCAACATCTTCGATAAGATTTTTCTTTGCAGCTAAAAATATATATTTATTTATATAAAAATATTCATTTTTTTCGGGGGGGGGGGGGTTGATACCCCTCATCCCCCCCCCCTGAATACGGCCTTGCTTGAAGACTCCGACTCCACAGCCTTGCTTTCGATATACTTATCCTGGCCTGACTCATATTAAAGCTGTCAGCTATCTCTACTGCTTTATCGCAAAATCTTAATTTTATTCGTGGTTGGTTGAACAGAGAAGTATAATTGGATCGTTTTAAAAGGTAAAATCTAGATTTTTTTTTATTTAATGTAAGTCGAGTAAGCCTCAAGTACTTGGTACTTGGCCACTCTAACCTAATCTAACATACATTTACTTTTCTTAGAATACAATCATTCGTTTTAAACAGAGTAGGTACATTCTTCCAACGTTGTAAAGTTCTTGTAATTCTTATACGTGCGTATACTAAACACTTATTTGCACTTAAAGCAAAACTTTTGAAATAAACTTTTGAAAGTGCACGTGTAGATGAAGAAATTGACCTTTGCTGCATCATGTCAGCATTAAACCTCTGTATGTGGAATACTGGTAGATTTCATTTAAGTCAAAAGTGGTAAATAAGACACTCACTCACATCCCAAGGTAATTTCAAACTTCTTGTCCTTATTTAAGTCATTCTTCAGAAACTTAAAATCACAGGCACATACTCACGGCAATATAGACGGGCATACAGATAAATGGCAAGACGATCTCTTGAAGGCAATCAGCATACAAACTAAATTCTCTTATTGAGAATTGCTTGAGCACATCTCAAAGGATAAGGAAATTAAAAGTAATACATGTTCGTTTCATAGAATACTGCAGTAGAGGTGAATAACGATTTGTTCTATGATTTTTAAAGGATATGAGATAGTCACTATGAATTACTATCATCATAGTACTCTCAGTTTTTCATGGTAGGTCCTTGCGTTGCTTTGATGTTTGCTTAGAGATATCTTGAACATGTTCATACCATGTGAGTGTTAATACATATATACACGAATGTGAGTATAGTACAAGGATTCCCGCGTGAATTACAAATGTGACGAGTGTAATTTCACATATGAGCGGAAATACATGCACACAAACACTCACATACAAAAACATTCTCACAATTGCAGGCGGCACTCGGAAAGAACTCTTATAAAGTCATTTATTTCTTACGTTTTAAAGATTGTATAGCCCTGTGAATTCATGCGTATGTAAATTCAAGTGGGTCAAGATGAATTTATCATCCAAGCGATGTGAAAAATTTCCAAGAACTTCACATTATTAGGTCTTTTGAAAAGAAAACTCAGATAAATTCAAAATAATTACTTTAGGGATTTAACATTCCACCATTATATGGGGTTTAAAACAAGATTCCAATCTATTGAAACACTTCAAAATTTCGACTTGTGTTAAAGTTTAATGTTATATACAGCTGATATGTAAGACGCCAAAGTAAGACGCTATCTTTATACCCATCTACATAGAATGGTACTGGGGGTATAATAAGTTTGTCATTACATTTGTAACATATCGAAATATCGATTTCCAACATACAAAACAGCAAGTAAGTAAAGTAGAAAGTCGGGCGGGGCCGAATATATCATACCCTAAACCACCATTAATCATAAGCATTTGTGGGGTAACATATAGGTCTGGGAGATAAACCGCAGTTGCATATTTAAGAAAATTAAGGGGTACATGTTTATGGGTGCTTTGTCTTAATCTGACTATAGCTCATAGTCGGTGTTGCCTGGGAAAATGTTCGGTTCACCCTACAAGGACAAATAAAGTTCCCTTCTTTCTCATACATTCCCAAACAATTTTCCCTACAATATTTTTCGTTAAACAAATTTTACAAAACAAAAATGGTTCTAAGTACTTTATTATCTTAAAACATGAAAACACATAACGTAGAAAATAAATTTGTATTACCACCACGGTTGCCACAGTTGGTAGAATTCTACCAAAAATAGTATTTTTTTTTTTTTTTTGAATCTCTATAGAAATAAAATTTTGGGAAATTTTTCTATAGATATAAAATATTGACAATAAATTCTATAGAAATTTTGAGAAAAAATCCATAAAATAAAATCTTGAAAAATTTTTTTATAGAAATAATATTTGGAAAACAATTTCTATGGAAATAAAATTTTGACAAAATTTTCTATAGAAATAAAATGTTGACAAAATTTTCTACAGGTATAAAGTTTTGACAAAAATTTCTATAGAAATATATGTTTGGTAGATTTCTGGTAATTTGTGGTAATCTTCAAATTTTGTTAGATTTTTTTTTTTGGCACGAGTGGTAACTTTTGTTACCACACATTGTTAAATCAAGCCTTGCCGGCTTCTAATTTGCTCCGCTAGAGCCAAAATGAAAACAAGTATATACAGCACTAAGTTCGGCCGGGCCGAATCTTAAATACCCACCACCATGAACCAAATATTAGGGTTTCCTTTGAAATTTCAGGAGGGCTTGAGGACTTGAGAACACTTCTCGAAGATAAATTTAAAGATTTCACCTATGAGGACTATATCAGATTCTGGATTCATAAGAACCATTTTTGTTTGAGGTTTAGAGGAATCATTAACATCTCTTGTAAGGGTGCAAGAAAATTATAAAATGACGTCTTGATTTGAAATCTTTAATCTGTAGAAGTAAAATCTGGAAATTTAACATTGAATTTCAAGCAATTTTCATGATCAGTGCGCCTTCTACACCCTCAAGAAGTGAAGTCGGTCTATATGTAGGCATTACCAAATGGACCGATAAAAACATAATCCGATACACGTTTTTGTGAGCCTAAAACACCAGAATACTTACAATTTCAGGCAAATCAGATAAAAACTACGGTTTCTAGAAACCCAAGGAGTTAAATCGGGAGATCGTTCTTATGGTTATGGGCTATACTAAAATATGGACCGATACTCACCGTTTTCGGCACACATCTTTATGACCCGAAAATACCTCTAGATTTCCAATTTCAGGCAAATAGTATAAAAACTTCGGATTCTAGAAGCCCAAGAAGTAAAATCGGGAAATCGGTCTATATGGGGGCTATACCAAAATATGGACCGATACTCACCATTTTCAGCACAACTCTTTATGGTCCCAAAATACCTCTAGATTTCCAATTTCAGACAAATTGGATAAAAACTACGGTTTCTATAAGCCCAAGACCCCAAATCGGGAGGTCGTTTTATATGGAGACCATACCAAAACATGGACCGAAACTCACAATTTTTGGCACACGTATTTGTGGTCCTACAATACCTCTAGATTTCCAATTTCAGGTAAATTGAATAAAAACTACGGTTTCTATAAGCCCAAGAAATAAAATCGGGAGGTCGTTTTATATGGGGACCATACCAAAACATGGACCGATACTCAAAATTTTTGGCACACATATTTGTGGTACTACAATACCTCTAGATTTCCAATTTCAGGTAAATTGAATCAAAACTGCGGTTTCTATAAGCCCAAGAAGTAAAATCGGGAGATCGGTCTATATGGGGCCTATACCAAAACATGGACCGATACTCACCATTTTTGACACAACTCTTTATGGTCATAAAATACCTCTAGATTTCAAATTTCAGGCAAATTGGATAAAAACTACGATTTCTATAAGCCCAAGACCGCAAATCGGGAGGTCGGTTTATATGGGGACTATATCAAAACCTGGACCGATATAGCCCATCTTCGAACTTGACCTGCCTGCAGACAAAAGAGGAGTTTGTGCAAAATTTCAGCTCGATTGCTTCATTATTGAAGACTGTAGCGTGATTACAACAGACAGACAGACGGACAGGCGGACATCGTTATATCGTCTTAGAATTTCTCCCTGATCATGAATATATATACTTTATATAGTCAGAAATCGATATTTCGATGTGTTACAAACGGAATGACAAACTTATTATACCCCCGTCACCATTCTATGGTGGTGGGTATAAAAATTATTACAAATTGTGTTGAGTGAAAATTTCCCTACATTGTGGCCCTACGTCCCTACAAGACGCTAAATATTAGAAAAACCCTACATATAGGGAATTTCCCCTACTTCTAGCAACACTGGCTGTAGTTGATATTGTACCTACGGAGTAAGTATGCCACTAATATTGAGCCCATTATTAAAAAAGAGAAAATCGTCCAATTGGTGTGGGTAATAAATCCAAATTTGTAAAAATCAAGCAATATTCTTATGTAAGAGCTATAGTACATCAAAATTTGAAATTTGAGTAAAATTGGCTAACAAATAAGAGTACTGTGGCCAAATTTGTATGGAAGCTATATGTAAATCTAAACCAATTTGCTTAATATTTTGCGGGTTTGATTAATACCACAAAAGGTTACCTTGTGCGAGCTTTGAGTAAGATCAGTTAAGAAAGTTAAGAATTCTTTAAATTTGTAACTTTTACTACAAATTCGTCCATCATGAACTTCGTAAAGACATTCTAGCAATTTTGAACAGAATGTTTTCCTTCAAACGACAAAATGTTCTTTAACAAAAAAAATTGTAAAATTAACCAAAATTTGTGTTAACATCTCAACTCCTTCCAATTTGTTGGGAGTTATTATCAAGGTTTATATTCCCATATACAAATATTTATATCTTCACCGATTTGGAGACAATTCTTTATATTTCTACAAAATCATTAGAATTACAATTTAAAACGGTTACCGTCCTGGGATGAAACACAATGTTAGTAAAAAACAAGTATATTCGGCCGTAAGTTCGGCCAGGCCGAAGCTTATGTACCCTCCACCATGGATTGCGTAGAAACTTTTACTGAAGCCGATGGCAAGGTATCTTAAAACTTCCTAACACCGTAATATATACCACATAGTCCGTACGTAGTATATATTAAACTAAAAAAGGCCGATTATATACGTATATAATTAAGTTTAAAGTTTCTATAGAAATAAAATTTTGACAAAATAAAATTTTGACAACATTTTCTATAGAAGTAAAATTTGGAAAAAATTGTCTATTGAAATAAAATTTGGAAAAAAAATTCTATAGAAATAAAATTTTGACAAAATTTTCTATAGAAATAAAATTGTGACAAAATTTTCTAAAGAAATAAAATTTTGACAAAATTTTCTATAGAAATAACATTTTGACAATGTTTTCCATAAAAATAAAATTTTGGTAGATTATTTTTGGCTCGAGTGATTGGGCATCGGCTATATATAACTATAGACCGATATGGACCAATTTTCGAATGGATATTAGCGGCCTTATACTAACACCACGTTGCAAATTTCAACCGGATCGGATGAATTTTGCTCCTCCAAGAGGCTCCGGATATCAAATCTGGGGAACAGTTTTTATGGGGAGTATATATAATTATGGACAGATATGGACCAATTCTTGCGTGTTTGTTAGAGACGACATTTTAACACCATGTTCAAAATTTCAACCGGATCGGATGAATTTTGCTCCTCCAAGAGGCTCCGGAGTTCAAATCTGGGAATCGATTTATATGGGGGCTATATATAATTATGAAACGATATGAACCAATTTTTGCATGGTCATTAGAGAACATATACCAACACCATATACCAAATTTCAGACGGATCGGATCAAATTTTCGTTTCTTAGAAGCTCCGCAAGACAAATCGGGGGATCGGTTTATATGGGGGCTATATATAATTATGGACCGATGTGGACCAATTTTTGAATGGTTGTTAGAGAACATATACGAATACCATGTACCAAATTTCAGCCGGATCGGATGAAATTTGCTCCTCCAAGAGGCTCCGCAAGCCAAATCGGGGGATCGGTTTATATGGAGGCTATATATAATTATGAACCGATATGGACCAATTTTTGCATGGTTGTTACAGACCATATACTAACACCATGTACCAAATTTCAGCCGGATCGGATGAAATTTGGTTCTCTTAGAGGCTCCGCAAACCAAATTGGGGGACCGGTTTATATGGGGGCTATATGTAATTATGGACCAAAATAGACCAATTTTTGCATGGTTGTTAGAGACCATATACTAACACCATGTACCAAATTTCAGCCGGATCGGATGAAATTTGTTTCTCTTAGAGCGATCGCAAGCCAAATTTGGGGGTCCGTTTATATGGGGGCTATACGTAAAAGTGGACCGATATGGACCAATTTTTGCATGGTTGTTAGAGACCATATACACCATGTACGAAATTTCAGCCGGATCGGATGAAATTTGCTTCTCTTAGAGCAATCGCAAGCCAAATTTGGGGGTCCGTTTATATGGGGGCTATACGTAAAAGTGGACCGATATGGCCCATTTGCAATACCATCCGACCTACATCAATAACAACTACACCGAAAGAATTTTCTTCGTAAAAAGAACGAAAAATTTCGTTAAAAGTACGAAGTTTGTCATTGTTTTACAACCAAAGAAACTTTTCATTAAAAGTACGAAATATTACGTTCTTTTAACGAAGAATATTCTTACAAATTTTTCGTACTTTGTAAGAAACAACTTCGTACTTTTTATGAAAAAGTTTCGTACTTTTTATGAAAAAGTTTCGTACTTTTTATGAAACAATTTCGTACTTTTAATGAAACAATTTCTTTCTTTTTATGAAAAAGTTTCGTACTTTTTATGAAAAAGTTTCGTACTTTTTATGAAACAAATTCGTACTTTTTATGAAAAAGTTTCTTACTTTTTACGAAGCAATTTCGTTCTTTTTATGAAATTGTTTCGTACTTTTTATGAAAAAGTTTCGTACATTTTATGAAACAGTTTCGTACTTTTTATGAAACAATTTCGTTCTTTTTATGAAATTGTTTCGTACTTTTTATGAAATTGTTACGTACTTTTAAAGAAACAAAGTCGTACTTTTTATGAAACTGTTTCGTACTTTTTATGAAACACTTTCGTTCTTTTTACGAAATTGTTTCGTACTTTTACTATTTCATAGTTTTTAAGAATTTTTTTGCATACTTTATATACAATTATTTCGTAAAATGTGTAAAACAGGAATTTAAAATATAACTAAGTACTTACTTTTTCAATTAGCTAGGTTATAAAAAAAAAAAACATAATTATTCTATATCATTTTATTAAAAAAGGAAAAATATAAATGTAGTCAATAACTAAAACTTATTTCATTCAATTTATATATGGCTGTTATAAAAACCCGTTATATATGGCTGTTTTAGAAAGGTTTCATTTGATTTGAAAAGTGTCATTTAAAATCAAAATGTTATACTAAATGTGATGAAGAACTATATAAAAGGAAATGTAATTAAAAATAATTAATTATAATAATAACATTTTGCCATTGAATTTGCTATATAAATTATAGCATCCGTATTTTTGTCTTTACAAAATTCCATATTGTTTATATATATTCTTGTTTATATGTTTTCTAAATTAAAGAATAAAGATAATTAAAAAATGCACCAGAAAAAAATTTATATTAAATCTTGCTTAAATCTTGCAACAAGATGCTAACTTTGGAGCTAATTTTTTCATCCGACTTTATGCTATATAAATATAATTGTATAAAATACCAAAAATTTTCTGATGCATTTGGGTATTTAAGGTGGAAAACGTGATACATTTTAAATAATATATCCAATGTTCGATTAAAACTTTTGAATGGAATTAATATTCCATCCAGATATATAAATAACTCAGAAAATTCCACCAACGTTCCAATGGCCAGAATAAATGGTTGAATATTTTCCATCTTGTTTTTTAAAAATTCTACATGAGCAAGAAGCTCTTGTTTTGTGTTCCCGAAATAAATAAAAGAGAACTGGGAATCGCTTATGGTATATCGACGCACTTCAGACGTTCCTGCCGTAGTTTTTTTCACGTACCTTCCTGTTGGAAACAATAAATAATGTGAAACCCATAACGTTTGCAGATAACATTTTTGTGATTCTGAAAGCAGAAAGAATTAAATCAAGGGTTATTACATTAAAACCATTAAATACCTTTTGTAATATCTTCATCAGTTATAGAATCCAAAATTTTGCGCTCTTCCGTTTGGGGCTTTATCACTTTCGACTGCTTCAGAAATCTAAACAACTTTGGTATTTTAGTAGTCCAAGTACTAATTGATTCATAGGAAGGATATAGCACACTAAAATCGAAATCCACCTAAGAATAGAGATACCAAAAATTTACTTCGACAGAAAATTTTGTCAAATTTTTATTTCTATTCAAAATTTCTATTTCTATTTATTTCTATAACAAATTTGGTCAAAATTTTATTTCTATAGCAAATTTGGTCAAAATTTTATTTCTATAGCAAATTTGGTCAAAATTTTATTTCTATAGAAAATTTTGTCAAAATTTTATTTCTATTGAAAATTTTGACAAAATTTTATTTCTATTGAAAATTTTGTCAAAATTTTATTTCTATAGAAAATTTTGTCAAAATTTTATTTCTATTGAAAATTTTGTCAAAATTTTATTTCTATAGAAAATATTCTCAAAATTTTATTTCTATAGAAAATTTTCTCAAAATTTTATTTCTATAGAAAATTTTCTCAAAATTTTATTTCTATAGAAAATTTTGCCAAAATTTTATTTCTATAGAAAATATTCTCAAAATTTAATTTCTATAGAAAATTTTGTCAAAATTTTATTTCTATTGAAAATTTTGTCAAAATTTTATTTCTATAGAAAATATTCTCAAAATTTTATTTCTATAGAAAATTTTCTCAAAATTTTATTTCTATAGAAAATTTTGTCAAAATTTTATTTCTATTGAAAATTTTGACAAAATTTTATTTCTATAGAAAATATTCTCAAAATTTTATTTCTATAGAAAATTTTCTCAAAATTTTATTTCTATAGAAAATTTTGTCAAAATTTAATTTCTATAGAAAATTTTGTCAAAATTTTTTTTCTATTGAAAATTTTGACAAAATTTTATTTCTATTGAAAATTTTGTCAAAATTTTATTTCTATAGAAAATTTTGTCAAAATTTTATTTCTATAGAAAATTTTGTCAAAATTTAATTTCTATAGAAAATTTTGTTACAATTTTATTTCTATAGAAAATATTCTCAAAATTTTATTTCTATAGAAAATTTTGTCAAAATTTAATTTCTATAGAAAATTTTTTCAAAATTTAATTTCTATAGAAAATTTTGTCAAAATTTTATTTCTATTGAAAATTTTGACAAAATTTTATTTCTATTGAAAATTTTGTCAAAATTTTATTTCTATAGAAAATTTTGTCAAAATTTGGTTTCTATAGAAAATTTTGTCAAAATTTTATTTCTATTGAAAATTTTGTCACAATTTTATTTCTATTGAAAATTTTGACAAAATTTTATTTCTATAGAAAATTTTATCAAAATTTTATTTCTATACAAAATTTTACTTACCAATTTGTACCCAATTTGCATTTTGTACTGTGGCCACATTTCGAAGATTTCAGCCATATTTTTGGTATTATTTACGATATCTCTTAAACGATATCGGCTACATGCCCGCCATGTTTCGTTAAATTCCTCTGCAGATAAGTTGTCGTATTTAAGGGACTCAACGCATGCATTTGCATTTGATTCCGGATCTGTAATTTTAAATTGTTATATTAAGATGGCTCGCTGTGATTTTGAACTAAAAATTGACTTACCTAAGTCATATTTCGCTTGTTTTGATGTTGATGGAGAATCACACAGGTCGTTAAAGACATTTTTGTTTGTCTTTCTGGTATTATGAAATTTCATGTATATTTTACCTCTCCTTTCAGTTCTGTAAAATTCCAATTTTTCTGTGTGAAATATGTGCAAAATTTGCTCTTCTAGGTCATACGATGTCTGCAAGCACATTCTAATCGAATTTGTTTGGAAGTACTGAACAATGATTTTTATAATTAAATTTCGGTGGTCGTCAGGAAGGTACTTATTTTTGTTATATTCTTTTAGGATTTTTGTGCCCAATGAAGAGGAAGTTAATATATTCATGACGTTTATGTTTGTAGTTCCGTCTGTATTTGCTGCCAGGTCCCCTTTAAAAGACATTGCAGGCGATGATGGTGCAGAGTTCTCTTTTTGTGAACTATTTGAAAACAAAACTGTAGGATATTGCGAAAAAAGAGTGTCGAGATCTGTTCTCCATTTCCGTAAATGGTGTAAGAAAACAGCTTTATCTCCAATTTTCCAGTTTTGTGTCAGTTCTTTTACTTGTTCTTCGTTTATTATTTTTAGAACCTCTATATTGATATTTTCATCTATATGTTCATAAATTAGTTGGAAGATTTATAACATATATAAGCAAAAATATCTTACTTTTCAATATATCCAATACGTGTTCCGAATTCCACGAAATAAGCAAGGATTTTAATTCATCGGTCTGTTCTTCCATTCTGCCTTAGAAATAGCCTGTTAAAATTTGTTGGATGTTATCACTTCAAATTCAACATATTATATTTCAAATTAGTCCTATATTAAATCAAAAGAAACGATTTGCAAATTTTTAAATAAGCTCTTAAAGTCAAATGTAGACTCTCTTAAAGTCAAAATATATTCTCAAAAATCAAAAATAATGACATAGATTAAAAAAAAATATTACTTAGATTGAAAAATATTCAGTTTGTTTTGAAAATATTAATTAAGATTTAAAAAAAATCTTAATTCGAAATGTAAAATGTTGAATTTGAAGTGAAAATGCGATATACGTATATAAAATCGAATTAAAAAAGGAGTTTTTAAAAATATTCCTTAAAACGAAGCATAAATTTGCCTCGTGCTGTAGCTATTAAATTGATTGGGGGCCCTATCGCTTCATTTGGGCACAAAATTTTATAGCTTCCTAACGAATTTGGATCTATCTCAAAAGATTTATAGTGATTCACATAAATAATTGATGTAAGTTCTTGGCAGAAAAGTCTTATTTTGGACTTTTTTGTGAATACTATTGTAATGATTTTATAAATCCTGTAATCATTAGCTCTGGTTGCAATATAATAATTGCTTTTGTATACCACACCTTTGTAAGACGCTTTATTATAAGTTTCGATACCATTAATGGGAACCTTAATCTGAAGACTTAAGAGATTTAAAAATTGAGATTCACATTTGTCATTTTCGTGAAGAATTATATCATTATCTCTTGAGATATTTAAAATAAAATTTGCGAAAATAAATTGATATTTTTTTGCTATTGATAATGGTACATTTCTTCGCGATGTGATGGCATACGTATATAATTTGAAGCTACGATGTTTTGCTTCAAAGGGAAATGACCAAAATTTACGAATTGGTCCGCATACTCTCATTACTTCGGGGTAGTGTGTTAATATGTGGTGCTTAGGTTTGAGGGTTGTTTTAAATAATTTTATAAATTGATCATTATGTTTTTCAATATTAATTTTGAATGAATTTATTGCAAATTCCGATACCTCAAATGATAAAATACTGTCTAAAATCTCATTAAGCAAGAGAACAAAGTTCCATACTTCATCATCACTTGGGACTAAATCCCCCACCATTAAAGGAAAAAACATTACAAAAGTCATTACTTCTCTGGCGGACATTTTTAAATGAGAATTTTTTAAATTGCTTAAAGTAATATCAGGAGATTGGTTTCCTATTTCAATATCACCGTATTCAAATGTACGTTTTCTTTGATTTAACGTATTTAGAGTAAAATATTTGTTTTCAATGAAATATAAAATAGAATTAGTCATATCATAATGACAAATTCCCTCCAACACGTCGTGCATGGCGTCGACACTCAAATTGTCTATAACATGGAAGCTGGGAATAATATTAAAAATACATTCTTGCCTCACGCCTGTTTCCTTTGGATTTGCTAAAGTAATATCTCTTTCATAATTACTGTAATTTCTTCTTAGAGTCGGATCAGCAAAAATTTGTGACTCACTCAATTTTTTATCTACAGAACAAAACCGACAAAAATGACCAGAAAAAGATTTCGCATAACCTAGCAAACAGTTCAACCCAAGATTATCTCCCAAAATCAGAAGTGGAATAAAATAAATGTGAATTTTAGCACCACTTGACATTTTTAAATATAATCCGTTAGTTTCTAAACCAACCATTTGGTCAATAATAGGTTTAAGACATTTTTTGTATCCAATGCGTTTAATGTCGGTAGATTTTATACTTGCCAGAAAAAATATATTATTTTGCTTTGTTTCATTCGGTAAGCAGGGGAAACTGAAATAAAAGTTACACACCGATTGCGAAGAAGCGTGGGATCCCAACGGATTATTTATTTCTATGTCATCAGAATATAAATAGTAGGGGACCAAAGTCCGCCCGGGATACATTGCGCACTTTTTTTTCCACAAACTACCCTGAACTATATTCTGAAACGTGGTTGCTTTTTTATGTTCTTCCATTTTGGTTAGCATTTCCAACAATGTGTCCTCTTTTTCTAAAATGGCTTTGAACGCGAAATCCAAAGGCATGGTAACTATAGTCGTTTGTTTTTGAACATGCTCCAACTTACCTTTACGGTGTGAAAAATGCCCTTCTTTTTCGACAATAGTTTCCTTTAAATTTGATGCAAGACCAGCGCTTTTTAAATGCTTGACAAGTTGAAACTCCGTATTAAGTTTATCTAAAAATTTAAGACAATTTGACATTATCAGAAACAGTTTTGACGATAAATTGTCGTTTAGCTCTCTTCCAAAGACATTTGCCACATTCATTATGGGTGTAAAAATTAAATCTTTCAAATTTTTGGTGATGAAACTTACATCTTTACGTGAAAAGTTTGGCTTTGAGTACATGGTTAAATGGAAGTTTAAAAAGGACTTAAATAATTGGTCCATTTCACAATCTAAATCTACTTCAGGTTTGTTAAAAATATTTTCTGCGTCGTCGGCGTTCCCACAATCTTGTCCAGAATTGGTACTCTCGCCTCGTACAATTATTTCATCACCTTCATTTTTTCTATCCACGCATATATTATTGTGTTTTTTCTTGAAATGTCTTTGGAAGGTGGCAGAACTTCGATAAATTTGTTCACAACAATTAAAATTATCATCACTTTTAAGAAAATGAACAGTTTTTAAATGATTTATATATAAGTGTTCACACACTTCTTCGTTGCACTTAAAACATTTCATTCTTACCTGATGAAATTCACTATGCAAAAACCACCACCAAGAAAATAACTGTTAAAGTGCGATTAAAAAAACACAATGGCACAGCACTAAGCAATGCAAAAAAAACACACTCAACTTGGAGAGCAAAAAACACATTCAACTTTGAAAGCACAAAAACACTCAACCGACCACACAACCGTACGCTTCAACAATCGGACGACGAATGATCTTCTTTGTGTTGCAAACAACACCAGCCAACTTCAGCGAGTTGAAACATCAGCTGCGGCAAACTATAACATAGCTGTGTTCGCGCTTATAATAATGTTTCATATTATTTATCGTCGTTGCAATGGTACACAGCATTGCCGTTTATTGATAATGAACAAATCATAGGCACAACACAACGATATTTTTAACAATTATATTTATCAAATAAAGGAACGCCCTTATAAATAGTGTAAAAATTTAAAACTTTCACTGAAACAACAATGAACCCATCAGGATCAAAACTTTTGGTTAATTTTTGGAAGATTTTTAGAAACATAAAAAGTTCATTATGGACGCATTTGTAGTGAAAGTTACGAATTTAAAGAAATAATGAACTATTATGTGAGAAATACGAATTCAATAAATCTTTATGCTTAATTTGTGTATAATTTTTTCTCGTCCTTTAGTTAATTTAACTAACGTACACAAACAATTATTAGAGTAAAAGAAAGTTTCTCAAATCATAACAATTCCACGAACTAAAATAAAGTTATCTTGGTTTTAGTAAAATAGAGGGTTCACTTTTTTGGGTGTTAGGAAAGCTTTCATTGGTGTTTAAAGCTAAGGAAAATGTATACAAATCTAATTAAAACGAAATTTCGAAAAAACAAAAGTCCAATCTGATTAGAATTCGAGTGACTACTTTTTCAGATTTACGAATTGAAGTTCTTGCATTAACGTTGATAAAATAATTAACTTTAAGCAAATAATTTTACTCAATTGATGTACATTGTCGTTTTCGTATTGTCAATATTTAATGTAGGAGTTTCCAAAACTATTCAAAATAAATGTGCATAAATATACACTCAAAAAAACTATTTTGACCTTCCCTTAAGGATTTTGTATTGATTCCGAGCCAAATATCCGGCTTCTTTAAAATAAAGAAATTATTCAACCAATCTGGCTTTAAATTTAGGACCAATAAGATTAAAATTAGGTACAGATCTCATTTATCAAATTTTCATTCTCTTTTCGGGGTTTATTAATATATGTACTCACACACAATTTATTCAATCACGAAAGTAATTGGTGCAATTAATTTTGTAATTGAAATGTCTTCAATCACAGAAATGATTTCAATTAAAAAATGAATTGAAGGTCAATTAAAAAATTAATTGATACTATTAATTTTTGTGATTGATTTTTGTTTCAATTAAAAAAAAATTCTCAATCAATTAAATTTTTAATTGAATATTTTTTAAAACTGAATTAAAAGTTTATTTGGAAAAATTTTCGTGAATTTTTTTTTCTGTGCACGTTCAAACAAATGGCGGTAAAAATCCAAATTATATAATTCAAAGTAAAAAATGTTTTCTTAAATAAAAAACATGTAATCAAAGACGCTAAATCCTCAAATAAGCCTATATTTGAAGCGATTTTATCTTAAATCTAAAGTTTCAATATTTCAGTTAATTTAAGGACAATTTCTTTAAATCAAAAACGTTTTTCTTTACTTTAAGGAATATTAGCTTTAGTTCACAGACATGCGACTTTAACGGAGGGAAGCAAATTTACACAATTTGTGTCCTAAATTTTATGAAAAAAAATTGAAGCAAAGATTATAAACTTTCGTTTACTTAAAATTTCATTATTTAAAGAAATTTGTCCTTAATATTTTGTACATTTCGCTTCTTAAAATTTAGGTTGCGTAATCTTAAATATTACGTAAATATTTTTTTCAGCGTGTATTAAGCAATTATATTTATTAAGAAAGGTTGTTGAAACTTCGATAAAAAACATCGAACTCATTGAGTACATAACATTTTGCCTTTTGAAAATAATTTATTCATTTAAAAAAATAACCGCGAAAGTTAACTTCAGGTTTCAGTTCATTTTTATGGTTATTTTTTAAATGAAACCTAATTTGCTACTTGCTTTTTTTAATAAATTATTTTCAAAATACAAAACTCTATTCAACGTTTATTGTACAACTACATGTTATTGGAAAAGTACGCGAACACACTTTATACAAAATCAACTTAGACGAGCACAAAATATGTGAGAACCGTTATGTTGCATTTGCTACTAACACTTTGTTGTATACTCTCAGAATAAGTAGGCAAATGAAAAGAGAGTTAAAGAGAAAATAAAAGATTTCTTCTTTGCCTAATTCTCGAGTTTCACAATTTAAGTTTAATGCAGAAGTAGCTTAACGACACATTGTTTATTTCAAATTAGAAAATATATGATATATATGTTTAATTTCGCACATTTGTAGCTTTGTGAACATTTTAAATTGATATACTAGTCAAGGATTACTAATTAATAGATGTAAAGTTTAAATTAGTTTGATGGAATAAGGAAAAGTTTCCGCAATGCATATGTGCAAAGAACATTTTGGATGAATTGAGTTAGGTCACTATTGTTATGAAACTTCTTTGCGAAATGTTTTTGTTTTATTTCTTTTTGTTATCGATTTGTTCTTTAGAATTGGTTAAACGAACTTTTCCAAATGTTGTACCATCAAATTGGGAAAATATTACCCATATTGGTTCAAATGTAGAAATAGTCTATAATAATATATATTTATAATTATAAATATTTTCATCATTATTGTTGTGATTTCAGCCTAACACCATCAATGTATGAAGAAACTACGGAATCATTTTCAGTAAATCTGGTGCAATATTTCTAAAAATTTTAATCATGTTTAAAATTACGATTGCTTTTGCTAGTTTTCGTAAAATATACATAAACTCGTAAAATGTGTATCCACAAAAATTATGAATTATAAAGAAAATATCGTTAAAATAACGAAATATATATGAAGAACTTTTAATGAAAAAAAAATCGTAGATTCGTAAAAAGTTCTTCACAAAAACTACGAAAACGAATGAAAATTTCGTAGTTTCAATGAAGAATATATGAAGAATTGTTAATGTAGAAGTTTTCGTAAAAAATTCGTAATTTCGTAAAATGTTCTTCACAAAAATTACGAAAATGAATGAAAATTTCGTTCTTTTAATGAAGAATTTATGAAGAATAGTCAATGAAGAATTTTTCGTTAAATCTACGAAGGGAATTCTTTCGGTGTACTTTTGCCAAGTTTCAAGTCGATAGCTTGTTTCGTTCGGAAGTTAGCGTGATTTCAACAGACAGATGGACATGCTCAGATCGACTCAGAATTTCACCACGACCCAGAATATATATACTTTATGGGGTCTTAGACCAATATTTCGATGTGTTACAAACGAAATGACAAAGTTAATATACCCCCATCCTATGGTGGAGGGTATAAAAACGAATTCATCACCACAGTCAAACGACGAAACTCTTTTAGCTAATGTTGGGTACATAACATCGTAATAGAATTATTGTCCAGATACTTTGAAAATGGTCCTGAAATTAGGTTAAATATTTGCCAAGTATGACCATACGTCTTTCGAATTCCCCAGACAAAAGAAAATGTGTTAAAACATTTCGCTGAATCTCATTGTCGCCATAAAAATATGTGAGCTAGTATTTAAAACCAATTTCATTTTTAATTTATTACCTTTTGAATTTGTTACTCTTCTTTTTATGCAATTTTTAATTTTCTTTTGGTTTCTCTTTCCTTTGATATTATTTGTTATGGAGACACATTATTATAAGAATACCATTTCCATGGCTATATATTCTATGTCGACATACAACAATATTGCTTCGGATTATTTTAATTACTTTAATTGCTAAATGAGAAGTCACATATTGTGGATAAGTAAATGAGTCGATGGTTAAACTGCCGAATAAAGAAGTCTTGGAGAAAAGAAATCAATAAGATTCAATCTGCCTAATATATCAGCAAAATTTTAATTAATTGAATTATTATTATCATTTTATGAAGCTAAATAGGTGCATAGTACCAAAATGGATAAGACAAAAACATTTCAACTCATAACATCTTGTAGTCTAAGGCTTAATATTTTTTTCTGAATCCTTTATTTTCAATAACAACTATGCATCGTTGGGACATGGACTTTATTAAGTGTTAAATTGCATCCTGTAATATTATTATTCCATGCACTCTGCAGCCGCATGAAAAAATAGTCACTATTTCTTACATTATTCTGATAAATATTTATACCCACCACCATACAATAAATTTTTCATTCCGTTTGTAACACATCGAAATATCGATTTGCGACTATATAAAGTACCCTACGGGAAATTGGTGCAAATTGCCACTGATGGACCCATCACAGAACTGGTACCGATGCTCCAGTTACGAGTATATGGGGTCTATATAAAAACATGAACCGATACACACGATATTCGCCACAACTCTTTTTGGACCTAAAGAATTTATAGATTTCCAATTTCCGTGCTCAAGACCCCCAATCGGAAGATCGGTTTATATAGGAACTATATCAAAGCCTGGGCCGGTATATACCATCTCGTTGTGGACTTACAGTACCGCAAGTCAAATCTGGAGATCGGTCTATATGGGGGCTATATCAAAGCGTGGACCGATACACACAATATTCACCACAACTCATTTTTGACCTAAAAAAATACATTTTGAGTGTCAGACAAATCGGATAAAAGATGGGGTATTGATGCCCAAAAAATAAAATCTGGGGATACCCAAAAAAAATAAAATCTGGGGATGGGTCTATGTGGGGGCTATACGAAAACGTGGAGCGATACACATCATATTCGCCACAACTCTTTGTGGACCTAACATACCTTAACATTTTCAATTTCAGCCAAATCGGATAAAAATTTGGGTCCCTAGACACTCAAGAATTCAAAACTCGAGATCGTTCTATAAAGGGATTATACCAAAAAATGTAACCGATACACACAGTGTTCAGTTCGCTTCTGTCTGGTCCTAAAATATGTCTAGATTTTGAATTTCAGTCAAATCGGATTAAAATTGCGGTCTCTAGAAGCTCAAGAAATCAAATCGGAAGATCGACCTATTGGGGGGCTATACCAAAACCTGGACCGATATACACTATATACAGCACACCACTTTGTGGACCTAAAATATTGCTAGATTTCTAATTTCAGGCAAATCGCATAAAAATTTCGGGATCGGATCAAATCAGGGGATCGGTTTATATACCCTGCCAGCATTTCAAAGTTCCATTTCATCTTCATCGCTACCACAGACTCGTAAATGTCACTACAACCATCCTACTGTGATGGGGGGCAGCATATCATAAAGTACAAAATGTACTTCATACATGTATTTTGCCATCACTACTTTTACAAAAGCCATTTTATTTTTTGTGAAACGCCAAGCGCAACCAGCTTGTTATATTTTATTTAAATAAAAACGAAAATAAAGTTCTGAAAACATAGATTTTACGCTTAAAATTGTGAAAGGTATATTGGTGAACAATTTTTGATTTTCCAAATGGAATAAAGTGATTGTTTTTCAAATATTTTACAGACACGCTGCCTCCATCGAATAAAAACACTGGCTGATAGACGCTGCAACATGTAACTCGCTACTTGTAACTCTACATCATCATTAATGCAAAAAATTATGTTAAATGTGATGTGATAGTGGTATAAATGTTATATTTTTAAGAATTTGTAAATGATTAATCAAATTAATAAATATCTAAACAAACGTGTTTTACTCGACCACAATGATTCTTTTACCACTATCTTAAAATGTGCTTTTTCTGATTGTTTGGAGGGTCTCTTATTGGCGTCGGTCTAAATTGATCTATAAAGGCACCTAATAATTGCACTCATGCGAAACCTTTTTGTAGTAACTTGGCGTGGTACAACTTCTCAATAGTGACGGCGCTTTTCCGACGAGTTTTTGATATCGTATATGATTGTTTTCGACGTACTGGGGATTCTCAGAAGCGCCCCCAAATTCAAAAAATGTTGGCAGGGATAGAAGCAATATGAAAATCTAGGCCGATATGGCCCATCTTGGCTGCGTGAAGACAAAAGACGAATCTGTGTCAAATTTCAGGACGATAGCGCCATTATTGAAGGCTGTAGCATGATTACAACAGACAGACAGACGGGCATGCTTATATCGTCCGGTATCCGATATTCGGAATCGCAAATCGTAAAAGTTTTGTTACGTAATATTTTCTTAATCCTAAAACATATAAACCTAAAATTTGTCAATTTAATTGGAAAATCAAATTACAATTGGAATTATATATATACCTTATAGAGACGGAAATCGATATGTCGATGTGTTACAAACGGAATGGCAAACTTTTTATATCCCCATAACAATTTTATGATTGTGGGTATAATAAATGTGTTCGTATTGTTTACAAATACATACATATGCTTTAACATTCATTCAACAATAATTTAATATGAACAATTTTAAACATTTAAATTTTTATTTGCGAAAAATTCAACTCAAATACATATGAACTGGTATTCAAAGTGGTTGCAAACAAAATTATTTCAATTTATTTTCAACACCATCGATTTAAAATCCATCCTTTGAGCTTTCTATTTTCCAAGTTTTTATTTTTTTCCAAGTTTTTATACCCTCCATCATAGGATGGGGGTATATTAACTTTGTCATTCCGTTTATAACACATCGAAATATTGCTCTAAGACCCCATAAAGTATATATATTCTGGGTCGTGGTGAAATTCTGAGTCGATCTAAGCATGTCCGTCCGTCCGTCCGTCCGTCCGTCTGTTGAAATCACGCTAACTTCCGAACGAAACAAGCTATCGACTTGAAACTTGGCACAAGTAGTTGTTATCGATGTAGGTCGGATGGTATTGAAAATGGGCCATATCGGTCCACTTTTACGTATAGCCCCCATATAAAGGGACTCTCAGATTTGGCTTGTGGAGCCTCTAACAGAAGCATATTTCATCCGATCCGGCTGAAATTTGGTTCATAGTGTTGGTATATAGTCTCTACCAACCATGCAAAAATTGGTCCACATCGGTCCATAATTATATATAGCCCCCATATAAACCGATCCCCAGATTTGGCTTGCGGAGCCTAAAAGAGAAGCAAATTTCATCCGATCCTGCTGAAATTTGGTACATGGTGTTGGTATATGGTCTCTAACAACCATGCAAAAATTGGTGCACATCGGTCCATAATTATATATAGCCCCCATATAAACCGATCCCCAGATTTGGCTTGCGGAGCCTAAAAGAGAAGCAAATTTCATCCGATCCTGCTGAAATTTTGTACATGGTGTTGGTATATGGTCTCTAACAACCATGCAAAAATTGGTCCACATCGGTCCATAATTATATATAGCCCCCATATAAACCGAACCGCAGATTTGGCTTGCGGAGCCTCACAGAGAAGAAAATTTCATCCGATCCGGCTGAAATTTGGTACATGATGTTGGTATATGGTCTTTAACAACCATGCAAAAATTGGTCCATATCGGTCCTTAATTATATATAGCCCCCATATAAACCGATCCCCAGATTTGGCTTGTGGAGCCTCTAAGAGAAGCATATTTCATCCGATCCGGCTGAAATTTGGTACATGGTGTTGGTATATGGTCTCTAACAATCATGCAAAAATTGGTCCACATCGGTCCATAATTATATATAACCCCCATATAAACCGATCCCCAGATTTGGCTTGTGGAGCCTCTAACAGAAGCATATTTCATCCGATCCGGCTGAAATTTGGTACATGATTTTGGTATATGGTCTCTAACAACCATGCAAAAATTGGTCTACGTCGGTTTATAATTATATATAGCCCCCATATAAACCGATCCCCAGATTTGGCTTGCGAAGTCTCCAAGAGAAGCAAATTTCATCCAAGCAGGTTGTAATTTGGAACATGGTGTTAGTATATGATCTTTAACAACCGTGCCAGAATTGGTCCATATCGGTCCATAATTATATATAGCCCCCATATAAAACGGTCTCCAGATTTGACCTCCGGAGCCGCTTGGAGGAGCAAAATTCATCCAATCAGGTTCAAATTAGGAACGTGGTGTTAGTATATGGTCGCTAACAACCATACCAAAATTGGTCCAATCACATAAAAATTGGTCCATATCGGTTCATAATCATGGTTGCCACTAGAGCCAAAAATAATCTACCAAAATTTTGTCAAAATTTTATTTCTATAGAAAATTCTGTAAAAATTTTATTTCTAGAGAAAATTTTGTTAAAATTTTATTCGGTTCATAATAAAATGTTCATCATTTTCAAAATTTTATTTCTATAGAAAATTTTGTCAAAATGTTATTTCTATAGAAAATTTTGTTCAAATTTTATTCGGTTCATAATCATGGTTGCCACTCGAGCCACAAATAATCTACCAAGATTTTATTTCTATAGAAAATTTTGTCAAAAGTTTATTTCTATAGAAAATTTTGTTAAAATTTTATTTCTGTAGAAATTTTTGTCAAAATTTTCTTTCTATAGAATATTTTGTTAAAATTTTATTTCTATAGAAAATTTTGTGAAAATTTTATTTCTATAGAAAATTTTGTTAAAATTTTATTTCTGTAGAAAATTTTGTGAAAATTTTATTTCTATAGAAAATTTTGTTAAAACTTTATTTCTGTAGAAAATTTTGTCAATTGTATGTCTACTTTGTCAAACTGAATTATATACGTATTGGATCGATCGTTTTTGATTTAATATATACCACGTATGGACTTACATACAATTTAGAAGATGGTGTTAGGGGGTTTTAAGATACCTTGACATCGGCAAGCGTTACCGCAACTTAAGTAATTCGATTGTGGATGGCAGTGTTTAGAAGAAGATTCTACGCAATCCATGATGGAGGGTACATAAGCTTCGGCCTGGCCGAACTTACGGCCGTATATACTTGTTTATTTTTGGTATTGCCAGCAAACAAGTGAATAAACTTGCAGTATATGTACACGGGTATATTTGATCAATTTTGTTGACATGATAGTTGATCGGAGGCTTGTGGCTGCCCAGTAATATTGTACATACATCCATACCCATTACATTTTCATTTTCAGGATTTTTTTACTTTGAGCTATTCACCCAAACAAATGAATGTTTGATTTTTTGGTCTCCTTTGACTGGGTTTTTGTTTTGTCTTAGGAGGGGCTTTTTTCATGGAGCCTGCAGAGACATTTGGCATCAACAAACAATGGGGGGAAATATTCACAAATATTGTTAATTTTCCTCTTGTAGTAAAAGTATGTTTTATTATTTTATAGATAGATATTACAACTTCACATAGGATAGGTAACATTCTTAAGATGGTAAGAACAAAATATGGCCAACCGACTGGCCTATAGGCGTTGAAAAGTTGGTCACCTTGGGTGTATGAAATTTTGGTTTAGCTGTCAAATCCTCAATAATGAACCGATTTTCATGACTGTTACTTTTCTGAACTGGTTACCCCTACAAAAACCTTGTGTGCACTGAAAAAATTATTTACGTGATATTAAAGATTACGCAAACTCAATTTTAGGATACGCAATTTACAAATTTTAATTAAAACAAGTATATGTGGCCGTAAGCTCGGCCAGGCCGAAGCTTATGTACCCTCCACCATGGATTGCGTAGAAACTTCTACTGAAGACTGTCATCCACAATCGAATTACTTGGGTTGCGGTAACTTTTGCCGATGACAAGGTATCTTAAAACTTCCTAATACCGTAATATATACCACGTAGTCCATACGTGGTATATATTAAACTTAAAATGGCCGATTAAATACGTATATAATTAAGTTTGACAAAATTTTCTATAGAAATAAAATTTTGACAACATTTTCTATAGAAGTAAAATTTGGACAAAATTTTCTATAGAAATACGATTTTAACAAAATTTTCTATAGAAATAACATTTTGACAAAATTTTCTATAGCAATAAAATTTTTACAAAATTTTCAAAAGATTAAAAATTTTGACAACATTCTCTATAGAATTAAAATTTTGACAACATTTTCTATAGAAATAAAATTTTGACAAAATTTTCTATGGGAATAAAATTTCGACAAAATTTTCTATAGAAATTAAATGTTGACAAAATTTTCTATAGAAATAAAATGTTGACAAAATTTTCTATAGAAATAAAATTTTGCTAGATTATTTTTGCTCGAGTGGCAAGCATGATTATGAACCGATATGGACCAATTTTTGTGTGATTGGGGATCGGCTATATATAACTATAGACCCATATGGACCAATTTTGGCATGGTTATTAGCGGCCATATATTAACACCACATTACAAATTTCAACCGGATCGGATGAATTTTGCTCGTCCAAGTGGCTCCGGAGTTCAAATCTGGAGATCGGTTTATATAGGGGCTATGTATAATTATGGACTGATATGGACCAATTTTTGAATGGTTCTTAGAGACTATATACTAATCGGATAAAATTTGCTTCTCTTAGAGCAATCGCAAACAAAATTTGGGGGTCCGGGCTATACATAAAAGTGGACCGATATGGCTAGGATCAATAAAATTAAAATTGGATACAGATCTCATTCATCGAGTTTTTATTTTCTTTTTGAGATATATTAACAAAGATATTTATGTACAAACAAATTCCAATTTCAAAATTCAAATTTTGCCAGGTACTTCAAAGTAAAAACAGTTTTCTTAATGCAAAAAAAATTTTAAACCAAAGATGCAAATCCTTAAAGTAAGTCATAGCCTATATTTGAAGCGTTTTTATTTTAAATTTAAAAATTCAATATCTCAGTTGAGTTAAAGACGATTTCTTTAAATTAAAAATGTTTTTCTTTATTTTAAGGAAAATTTGTCTTACTTCAAATATCTACAACTTCAGCAGAGAGACGCAAATTTTCAAGATTTGTGTCCTAAATTTAATGAAAAAAAATGTTGAAGCAAGGATTATAAACTTTCTTTTAATTAAAATGTCATTGTTTTAAATAATTTTGTCCTTAGCATTGGGTAAATTTTGAGTCCTAAGATTTAAGTTGCATAATCTTCCATATTAGGTCAATATTTTTTCAATGTATATTACAAGGTAAATCATTATACATGGCATCCAACCACAGATGACAGAAGAATTCTACCACAAATGGTAAATTTTTTACTGTTTGGTAGAGTGGTAGAATTCTTGATGTTTTGGTAGATTTTGCAAATAATTCCTCTCCAACTAAGAGGTACTTCTATAGAATTACTACTATAGTAAATTTTGTCATATTTGTATTTCTATAGAAAATTTTGTCAAAATGTTATTTCTATACAAAATTTTGTCAAAAGTTTATTTCTATGGAAAATGTTGTCAAAATTTTATTTCTATAGAAATTTTGTCAAAATTTTATTTCTAAAGAAATTTTGTCAAAATTTTATTTCTACAGAAAATTTTGTCAAAATTTTATTTCTATAGAAAATTTTGTCAAAATTGTATTCATATTAAAAATGTTGTTGATATAGAAAAATTTGTCAAAATTTTATTTCTATAGAAAATTTTATCAAAATTTTATTTCTATAGAAAGTTTTGTCAAAACTTGTATTTCTATAGAAAATTTTGTCAAATCGATGATTTGACAGTGGGATAGGAAAAGAGATATGTTTGTTTCGAATTTATTTCGGCATAAGCCGGCTATCAATGTAAAACCTTTTTTCGGAGGGTTCAAGTGTGGTTTTTGTTGGGTTTAATAAACTGCCTGAATTTATTCTGATAATTGGTTGATAGTTTTGCTGCAAGTAGAGGATGCTGATGAGGAATGTGGTAATTCCGAAACGTGCGTCCATCCAACCATCTTGCAGTCTATAGGGCTTTGCCCAAATAAATTTGACAAACATTCTTTTCCTCTGTTGGTTAAGCTACACTTGTAGTTTAGTCAATGTATGGTTTTAAGCTGCAATAAAAAACAACAACAATGCTTAAAGAACAAAACAAACAATAACAAAACAAAACAAATGGAAAACTTTATTTCTATAGAAAATTTTTTCAAAATTTTATTTCTATAGAAAATTTTGTCAACATTTTATTTCTATAGAAAATTTTGTCAAAATTTTATTTCTATAGAAAAATTTGTCAAAATTTTATTTCTTTAGAAAATGTTGCCAATTTTATTTCTATCGAAAATATTGTCGAATTTGTATTTCTATAGAAAATTTTGTCAACATTTTATTTCTATAGAAAATTTTGTGAAAATTTTATTTCTATAGAAAATTTTGTCAATTTTATTTCTATAAAAAATGTTGTCATAATTTTATTACTATAGAATTTTTTTTCAAAATTTTATTTCTATAGAAATTTTTTTCTCAAAATTTTATTTCTATAGAAAATTTTTTCAACATTTTATTTCTATAGAAAATTTTTCCAAAATTTTATTTCTATAGAAAATTTTGTCAAAATTTTATTTCTATAGAAAATTTTGTCAATTTTATTCCTATAAAAATTTTTCAATTTTATTTCTATAGAAAATTTTGTCAAAATTTTATTTCTATAGAAAATTTTGTCAAAATTTTATTTCTATAGAAAATTTTGTCAAAATTTTATTTCTATAGAAAATTTTGTCAAAATTTTATTTCTATGGAAAAGTTTGTCAAAATTTTATTTCTATAGAAAATTTTGTGAAAATTTTATTTCTGTAGAAAATTTTGTCAATTTTATTTCTATAAAAAATTTTGTCACAATTTTATTACTATAAAAAATTTTGTCAAAATTTTATTTGTTTAGAAATTTTTTTCAAAATTTTATTTCTATAGAAAATTTTGTCAAAATTTTATTTCAGTAGAAAGTTTTGTCAAATTTTTATTTCTATACTAAATTTTGTCAAAAGTTCATTTCTATGGAAAATGTTGTCAAAATTTTATGTCTATAGAAATTTTGTCAACATTTTATTCCTATAGAAAATTTTGTCAACATTTTATTCCTATAGAAAATTTTGTCAACATTTTATTTCTATAGAAAATTTTGTCAAAATTGTATTCCTATTAAAAATGTTGTTGATATAGAAAATTTTGTCAAAATTTTATTTCTACACCCTCACAAAAAATCGCTTCTGTAACATATACTCCCAAACATATTTTGCTTCAAGCATATACATTTTTGGGTATTGCCCAAACATTTATATGTTTGATCTCTTCCAATATATAATATGTTTGAAAGCATATTGGTCTAAACAATATATGTTTGGGTAGTCTAAGTTCCAAACATTTTGTATTTTTGCATCCAAATTCAATAATGTTGTCTTCCAAAAAACAATATGTTATTATGTGAACATATAATATGTTTGGAAGCATTTTGCACCCAAAAATATTATATGCTTAAAAAAACCACATTTTGCTGATCAATTGCCCAAGGGAAAATAAAATGTTAATTTTGTAATAACAAGCAACAACCACCAACTTAATTCAATATCGCTCCCTGTTAAATAGCGCTCCAAGCTACTAAACACATATATGTTTATAGGCTATTTCTAAATTAATATATGTTTGCATCCAAGCATATTATATTTACAAACATTTTATGTCCCAAACATAATATGTTCTAACATATTAACATATATGTCCCAAACATGTTATGCTAGTTTATGAACATTATATGCTTGCACTCAAAAATATTGTGTTTAAAAATTTGTGTTCCAAACATATAATGTTTATAGCCAAACATATGAAAAACAGTCTTTTTCATCCGTGTATAGAAAATTTTGTCAAAATTTTATTTCTATAGAAAATTTTGTCAAAATTTTATTTCAATAGAAAATTTTGTCAACGTTTTATTTCTATAAAAAAATTTGTCAAAATGTTGTTGCTATAGAAAATGTTGTGAATTTTATTTCCATAAGAAATTTTGTCAATTCTATTTCTGTAGAAAATTTCGTCAAAATTTTATTTCTATAGAAAATTTTGTCAAAATTTTATTTCCATAGAAATTTTCGTCAACATTTTATTTCTATAGAAAATTTTGCAAGATAAGATTTTTTGTTTGGTAAAATTTTCTCCAAATTTAGGTAGATTATTTTAGGCTCGAGTGGTAACCGTGCATCCCAAACACTTGGAGGATATCGAAAATGTAGATCTACAAAGCGGTGCCGGGTATAATATAGTCGGCCCCGTCCGACTTTAGGCTTTCCTTATTGGTTTTAAGTTAAAATTTGTGTGTGTGTGTGGTATTTTTTCTCTTTCTCCGTTTCGACGCTATGACCCCACTGTGTTCATCGCTAGTGTTGCGATGAAACCTGCTTTTTGTGTGTTTACTTTTTCATTTGAATTCATTTCGATTTATTAGAGGAAATGGCATGTTAGCGGAAATGGAGTGTGCACGACAAAATTTATTGTACCCTGGTGCTGTCACCTTGGTGTTAATGTATGAATGGGAAGAAAAAATCTCGCACTTTTTGCGCCCACTAGAAAGTTTTTGTGAATACATTCAGTTTTTATTCTTCTGTTTTCGCGTTTTTTTTTTTTTTTTGGCCAAGAGATGTACTTTGTAAGGAAACATAAAAATGCTGGCCATTTCCTGCAGAAGCCAGAAAAAAATTAATTAAGGTTATACATGAAAAAAAGACAGGTAATGTTTTGGGGACCATTTAAAAGTTTCTTTATTTCGCCGTAAATTTTTTGTGTTTTGCTAAAACTTCCATCTTAAATTACACACAAAATATGTTCCATAAGGGAACGATAAGATTAGGAGACAATATAATTTTAATAGAAAATTAGTTTGTAAGTATAAATTGCTTGGTAAAAAGTATGTAGGCTTCCTGAAAAATTCGTATTTTTATTCCGACCACCATAGAATTGCGATGGTGGTATAATAAGTCTACCATTCCGTTTGTAACATATCGAAATATCGATTTCCGACTATATGAAGTATATATATATATTCTTGATCAAGGAGAAATTCTAAGACGATATAACGATGTCCGTCTGGCGGTCTGTCTGCTGTATTCACGCTACAGCCTTCAATAATGGCGCTATCGTTCTGAAATTTGGCACAGATTTGTATTTTGTCTGCTCACAGGCTAATTTTGAAGATGGAAGATATCAGTTTTGATATTGCTTCCATATAAACTGATCCCCCGATTTTGGGTCTTAAGCCCCTATACACCGAAATGTTCACGTGATTTGCCTTAAATTGAAAATCTTCACATATTTTAGGTCTACAAAAAGGTGTGCCGAATATTTTGTGTATCGGTCCATGCTTTGGTATAGCTTCCATATAGACCCGATTTGACTTCTTGGACGTCTAGACGCCTTAATTGTTATCCGATTTGCCTGATATTCAAAACCTAGACATATTTTAGGTCCACAAGAAGGTGTGCTGAACACGGTGTGTATCGGTCCATGTTGAAGCCACCGTGGTGCAATGATTAACATGCCCGCCTAGCACACGCAAGTTCGTGGGTTAGATTCCTGCTTCGACCGAACACCAAAAAGTTTCTCAGCGGTGGATTATCCCACGTCATCAATGTGGAACGCCGTTCGGACTCTGCTATAAAAAGGAGTTCTCTTGTCATCGAGCTTAACATGGAATCGAGCAGCACTCAGTGATAAGAGAGAAGTTCACCACTGTGGTATCACAATGGACTGAATATTCGAAGTGAGCCGAATCCATCGGGCTGCCACCTAACCTATCGGTCCATGTTTTGGTATAACACCCTTATAGACCGATCTCTCGATTAGAGTTCTTGGGCGTCTAGGCACCTCAATTTGTATCCCATTTGGCTGAAATTCAAAATGTAAAGGTATTTTAGGTCCACAAAAAGTTATGCCGAATATGGTGTGTATCGTTTTTTTTTTTTTTTTTTGAATAGCCCCCATATAGACCGATCTCCAGATTTTACATCTTGGGCTGATACACCGCAATTTTTTATCAGATGTGCTTGAACTATGAAATCTGGGGGTACTTCACTTCCACACAGATATGTGTCGTGTATGGTGTATACACTGAAAAAAAGCATGCCCGGTTCCAAAGATTTTGTCTTTACTTTAAAAAATTGGTATTGATTCCGATCCAAAGAAGCGGAGAGACACAGGGAGCCACCGTGGTGCAATGGTTAGCATGCCCGCCTTGCATACACAAGGTCGTGGGTTCGATTCCTGCTCCGACCGAACACCAAAAAGTTTTTCAGCGGTGGATTATCACACCTCATTAATGCTGGTGACATTTCTGAGGGTCTCAAAGCTTCTCTAAGTGGTTTCACTGCAATGTGGAACGCCGTTCGGACTCGGATATAAAAAGGAGGACCCTTGTCATTGAGCTTAACATGGAATCGGGCAGCACTCAGTGATAAGAGAGAAGTTCACCAATGTGGTATCACAATAGACTGAATAGTCTAAAAATCGCACATTTTTTTGTCAAAATTCGTTTTCATTATTCAACATAGTTCCCTTCAAGAGCGATACAACGATTATAACGACCTTCCAATTTTTTGATACCATTTGGGTAGTACTCCTTGGGTTTTGCCTCAAAATAGGCCTCAGTTTCGGCGATATAGCCCCCATATAAAGGGACCCTTAGATTTGGCTTGTGGAGCCTCTAACAGAAGCATATTTCATCCGATTCGGCTGAAATTTGGTGTATGGCGTTGGTATATGGTCTGTAACAACCATGCAAAAATTGGTCCACATCGGTCCATAATTATATATAGCCCCCATATAAACCGATCCCAAGATTTGCGTTGCGGAGCCTCAAAGAGAAGCAAATTGCATCCGATCCGGCTGAAATTTGGTACATGGTATTGGTATATGGTCTCTAACAAGCGTGCAAAAATTGGTCCACATCGGTCCATAATTATATATAGCGCCCATATAAACCGATCCCCAGATTTGGGTTGCGGAGCCTCAAAGAGAAGCAAATTTCATCCGATCCGCCTGAAATTTGTTACATGATATTGTTATATGGTCTCTAATAACCATGCAAAAATTGGTCCACATCGGTTCGTCATTATATATAGCCCCCATATAAGCCGATCCCCAGATTTGGCTTGCGAAGTCTCCAAGAGAAGCAAATTTCATCCAATCCGGTTGTAATTTTGAACATGGTGTTAGTATATGATATTTAACAACCGTGCCAGAATTGGTCCATATCGGTCCATAATTATATATAGCCCCCATACAAAACGTTCTCCAGATTTGACCTCCGGAGCCTCGTGGAGGAGCAAAATTCATCCGATGCGGTTCAAATTATGAACGTGATGTTAGTATATGGTCGCTAACAACCATACCAAAATTGGTCCAATCACACAAAAATTAGAGCAAAAAATAATCTACCAAAATTTTATTTATATAGAAAATTTTGTCAAAATTTTATTTCTATAGAAAATTTTGTCAAAATTTTATTTCTAAAGAAAATTTCGTTAAAATTTTATTCGGTTCATAATAAAATTTTCATCATTGTCAAAATTTTATTTCTATAGAAAATTTTGTTCAAATTTTATTCGGTTCATAATCACGATTGCCACTCGGGCCAAAAATAATCTACCAAGATTTTATTTCTATAGAATATTTTGTCAAAAGTTTATTTCTATAGACAATTTTGTTAAAATTTTATTGCTGTAGAAATTTCTGTCAAAATTTTATGTCTACTTTGTCAAACTGTATTATATACGTATTGGATCGATCTTTTTTGATTTAATATATACCACGTATGGACTTACATACAATTTAGAAGATGGTGTTAGGAGGTTTTAAGATACCTTGCCATCGGCAAGCGTTACCGCAACTTAAGTAATTCGATTTTGTGGATGGCAGTGTTTAGAAGAAGTTTCTACGCAATCCATGATGGAGGGTACATAAGGTTCGGCCTGGCCGAACTTACGGCCGTATATACTTGTTTCTTCTTCATATGGGGCCGTTTTGCCGCGATTTCGACCTTCAAACGCTCCAATAACGCCATAAAATAGTCACTGTTGATGGTTTTTCCCTTCTCAAGTTAATCGATAAAAACTATTCCAAGCGTATCCCAAAAAACAGAGGCCATTACTTCGCCAGCGGACTTTTGAGTCTTTCCACGCTTCGGAGACGGTTCACCGGTCGCTGTCCACTCAGCCGACTGTCGATTGGACACAGGAGTGTTTAGATGGAGCCATGTTTCATCCATTGTCACATATCGACGGAAAAACTCGGGTATATTACGAGTTAACAGCTGCAAACACCGCTCAGAATCATCAACACGTTATTGGTATTGGTCTAATGTGAGCTCGCGCGGAACCCATTTTGCACAGAGCTTCCACATATCCAAATATTGATGAATGATATGACCAACACGTTCCTTTGATATCTTTAAGGCCTCTGCTATCTCGATCAACTTCATTTCACGATCATTCAAAATCATTTTGTGGATTTTTTGATGTTTTCGTCGGTAACCACCTCTTTCGGGCGTCCACTGCGTTCACCGTCCTCCGTGCTCATTTCACCACGCTTGAATTTTGCATACCAATCAATTATTGTTGATTTCCCTGGGTCAGAGTTCGGAAACTCATTATCAAGCCAAGTTTTTGCTTCCACCGTATTTTTCCCCTTCAGAAAACAGTATTTTATCAAAACAGGAAATTCCTTTTATTCCATTTTTTTTTTCACAATAACAAAAGTTGCTTCACAAAAGACGCTCTATCTCACAAACTAATTGACTTACCGACGTCAATTTTTGACACGAATCATTTCAAGGTTGGTACTATATAAAAACAAGTATATACAATAGTAAGTTCGGCCGGGCCGAATCTTAAAAACCCACCACCATGAATTTTTCCTTTGAAAACTCTTCGTCGGGGCGGATATCTTGATAATGTATGTAGGATTTAACGGGGTTTGATGACAGATATTGTCCCAAGCAGATCAATTCAACCAGTACACTTCCCGAAGATAAATTTAAAGATTCTACCTATCAAATTCTGGATTTATAAGAACTGATTTTGTTTGAATTCTAGAGAAATCATAAACATATTGTGTAAATGATGAAAAAAGCCTTGATTTGAAATCTTAAATCCGTAGATCTTTATCGCCATTATTTAAGTGATAACGAGGAGTAAACTCTGGAAATCCTGCTATACCCTCAAGAAGTGGAATCGGTCGACCGATAAATGTCTTACATAATGGACCGGTAGAAATAAATGGGTACAAATTTTAAAGGTCAAAAATACCAGTATATTTATATTTTCAGGCAAAGTGGATAAAAACAAGTATATACAGCACTAAGTTCGGCCGGGCCAAATCTTCAATACCCACCACCATGAACCAAATATTAGGGTTTCCTTTGAAATTTCAGGAGGGCTTGAGGACACTTCCGAAGATAAATTTAAAGATTGAGGACTAATCAGATTCTGGATTTGTAAGTGTACAAGAATATTATAAAATAACGTATTGATTTGAAATCTTAAATCTGTAAAAGTAAAATCTGGAAATTTTGCATTGAGTTTCAAGCAATTTTCCTGATCAGTGCGCCTTCTACACCCTCAAAAAGTGAAGTCGGTCTATATGGAGGCATTACCAAATGGACGGATAAAAACTTAATCCGACAAACGTTTTTCTGAGCCTAAAATACCAGAATATTTACAATTTCAGGCAAATCAGATAAAAACTACGGTTTCTAGAAACCCAAGGAGTTATGGGGGCTATACTAAAATATGGACCGATACTCACCATTTTCGGCACACCTCTTTATGACCCGAAAATACCTCTAGATTTCATATACTCACCATTTTCGGCACACCTCTTTATGACCCGAAAATACCTCTAGATTTCAGGCAAATAGGATAAAAACTTCGGATTCTTGAAGCCCAAGACCCCAAACCGAGGTCGTTTTAAATGGGGACCATTCCAAAACATGGACCGATACTCACAATTTTTGGCACACGTATTTGTGGTCCTACAATACCTATAGATTTCTAATTTCAAATTGAAATAAAAACTGCGGTTTCTATAAGCTCAAGAAGTAAAATCGTGAGATCGTTCTATATGGGGGCAATACCAAAATAGGGACCGATACTCACAATTTTTGGCCCACGTATTTGTGGTCCTACAATACCTCTAGATTTCCAATTTCAGGTAAATTGAATAAAATCTGCGGTTTCTATAAGCCCAAGAAGTAAAATCGGGAGATCGGTCTATATGGGGGCTATTCCAAAACATGGACCGATACTCACCATTTTTGGCACACCTCTTTATGGTCACAAAATACCTATAGATTTCAAATTTCAGGCAAATTGGATAAAAACTACGATTTCTATAAGCCCAAGACCCCAAATCGGGAGGTCGGTTTATATGGGGACCATACCAAACCATGGACCGATACTCACACGTATTTGTGGTCCTACAATACCTCTAGATTTCCAATTTCAGGTAAATTGAATAAAAACTGCGGTTTCTATAAGCCCAAGAAGTAAAATCGGGAGATCGGTCTATACGGGGGCTATACCAAAACATCGACCGATACTCACCATTTCTGGCACACCTCTTTATGGTCATAAAATACCTATAGATTTCAAATTTCAGGCAAATTGGATAAAAACTACGATTTCTATAAGCCCAAGACCCCAAATCGGGAGGTCGGTTTATATGGGGACTATATCAAAACCTGGACCGATATAGCCCATCTTCGAACTTGACCTGCCTGCAGACAAAAGACGAGTTTTTGCAAAATTTCAGCACGATTGCTTCATTATTGAAGACTGTAGCGTGATTACAACAGACATACAGACGGACATCGTTATATCGTCTTAGAATTTCTCCCTGATCAAGAATATATATACTTTATATAGTCAGAAATCGATATTTCGATGTGTTACAAACGGAATGACAAACCTATTATACCCCCGTCACCATTCTATGGTGGTGGGTATAATAATATGCATTTAATACTAGCGACGCCATCTATGTGTCAGACCGGGGACTTATCAGCCAATCTTCTCGTTCTTATTCGAATATTGGGGGGTAAACAGCTATAGAATTTAGATTTCAAATCATATGAAACGCATTATTTTATCGGATTTTCGAGCACATTTCGACGAGATTTTTATGATTCCTTTAAAACTCAAACAAAACTGGTTCTTATAAATCCAGAATCTGATGTAGGCTTCATATGTAGAAACTCTTAATGTAAGTTCGGGTAGATTACCATTTGAACCCATTTACTAGGGAGAATATCTATCATCAAATCCACCTGCAATTCTATATAGGTTCAATTAACCAGCTACATGGATGAGTTTTCAAAGGAAATTATAACATCCCAGCAAAAAAAGCGTCGCCAAAAAAGTAATGAAAATTTTCTGTATGGATCTGGAAGTGGTGCAAAATTGACGCAGAAACGATGAATTTAACATGGGCTTGTCATAGGACGGAAATTATCCATTTCAACAGCCGTTGCACTGAATATGCATCACTTCTTTAGGTGTTATCCGAATTCAATGTTTTGTATGTATCTTAAAAAATTCTGTGATATTTTGTCAAATAAATAATTTTTATATTTTTTTATAATTTTTAATGGATTCTAACGCTCGTCGAAAACGTTTGACCTGAAATATTTTCAAAAATGCACAATTTTTTCAGATTGGATTTAGCATTTTTTTCCACAAAATTTAAATTGTTTGTACCATTTTATGAATTCTTACCCTGTTTTTAACCTATTTGTAACAAAAAAGTTAAAATTATCTATTAAAAGTATGAAAAAACCAAGTTATAAAAAATTGAATTAAAAGAACTTCCTGGGTAGTTAAAATAATGAACATCATTGGGAGTGCATCTTCTGGAAGTGCTTTTAAAGTTGTGCCTTTGGAAGAACTTCCAAATTTTTTTGCTGGGATGTGATTCATGATATTGAAGTATTTAAGATTCGCTCAGGGCCAACTTAATGACATACACATATACTTGTTTTATCTAACATAGACTCCATATGGACTAACATACAATTTAGAAGACAATGATAAGGAGGTTTAATATTCCTTGCCATCGGTAACTGTTACCACAACCCAAATAATTCGATTGTGCGTGACAGTCTTTAGTAGAACTTTCTACGTAATCCATAGTGGAGGATACATAAGATTTGGCCTGGTCGAACTTATGGCCGTATATACTTGTTAAATATTCACTTTAAAGATAACTTAACGGTTCTCCTCATTATCCTAAACCATCTCATTTAATATCCCTAATGTAATTCCCAGCTACAACATTTCACCGCTTCGGAAAGCCGTCGTTTGAAGTCATGCGAGCCTAACTCATTTCGTAATGTGAGAGGCTTTTAAATTTAAACAAATCATGATGTTAACCCTTGGAAATTATTTAATATTTTCCGGTATATATCCGGTCTTGGGCTAAGCCATTTACATTCTAATGCTTTTGTTATTTGAATGTATGTTTATTTTTAATGCATTTCCTTTTTTGTTGGTTTTTTGGAAAGGACATGGTTTGCTACCGGAGATGGAGGTTGGGTTGAGTACCTTTGTTTCTTTCTTTTTGCCAACCAAATATTGTTTCGCTTATTGTTGCCGGTGGTGTTACTGTTGCTGTTGCTGTTGCTGCTGCCGCTACTGCTACTCGACAACATCCGATTATAAGAGAACAAAGAACCGGCAACAGCCGTGGCAACGAACTCGAATTGTTTATTAAACTTAAGTGCCATTGTGAGCGACGTAACGATATTGCCGTTTGGGCCGAGCTATTTAAATTTTACGTTACATTTCAAACCATGCCACAACAATGTGGCCATTGCCATCCAGCCATCACCTACCTCGTCGGTGTTTCCCTTAATGCTTCCTCCATTCATTCCACTTCACATTTACACAACTATTCTCAACCTTTTTACATTTCCGCCTTGAGGTGTGGAGTTCTTTTGTGTGGGAGCTTTTCATTCTGCCTTTAGTGTCATTTGCATTTCATAACTAAAGTAAGGTTATTAGAAGTAGTTAGGATTTAGTATTATTAGTTATTTTAACTTAATTAAGTGCCAGTGCCATTACATTTTTATTAGGAAACACACACCCAAAACAACAAAAAAACAAAAGCCCTTAAGATCCCCAGCAGTCATCAGCCAACCACTTCAGAGAACTCCATTTATTTGTTTAGGATTCTTCTCTATTTGTGAATAAAAGTGGGCTTAATTTCCAATTTTAGTTTATTCAAAGTACCAGTCGAACCAAGTAGTGGCTTATTAATATAATGTTCTTTGTATTTATAATTCTTGCTAATAGCAATTCAAATTTACATTATTTGGAGGAGAGGAGGACATTTACTATTTCACTATCTCTAGGGTAGTATTGAAATTCGTAGTAATTTTTTGCATAGAAAATGCCTCATTTACACAAAATTTTGTACGCATAAAATGTGGAATTAGTCGATACACTTTAATTCCTAAAAAAAACCCTTAAGGGGAATATTTTTCAAAGTCGGGTGAAACATACCACAAAGAAACATTAAGTAAAGATTTCTTAATTCAAACCATAGCGATGCCAAAAGTATAACAAGTACACAGAAACATGTTTTTTCTGATTCAATCACGAAATTAATTGATCCAATTAATTTTTTAATTGAAATACCTTCAATCAGGAAAATCATAGTTTTAATTGAATATCAAAAAATACTTGATGCAAACAAGTATATACGGCCGTAAGTTCGGCCAGGCCGAATCTTATGTACACGCAAAGAAAAAAAACGTTTGGAAAACGTGTACCGAAAACGTTTTTCTTTTGTTAGAGTTTTTTGCATTGCTTCGAAAATTTTAAACTTTTATCACCAAAAAAATTCGTTTGTTATAAAATTTTTATTTTTTCAATAAAAAAAGTTATTTTTGAAATAACAACACAGTCCATTTCGTTTATATCAAACACTGTTCTTTTCTGACTTTAGGTCTTTAATAAGACGCATTTTACAGTTCAAAATTTAATATAGTACAATGTAATGTTGAACATTTTTTCGGAATCTTCCGAATATATCTGTAATATATGTAAAAAAACAAAAGCAAAAAAAAAAAAAAACTTTGGCCGAAGCAGGGATCGAACCCACGACCCTTGGCATGAGAGTCGGAGGTAGCTACCACTGCTCCACGGTGCCAAACTAAATGTTTGTTTCTGTTAAATAAACTTTGTTTATTCGGTTCGTGGGCGCCGCAAGCTATGCTATATAAATATAACTTATATGGATATTTATCTATTGATGACCATAACAGGTACATAGCTCAGTGGTTAGTGTGTTGGCTTACAATGTGCATGGTCCGCGGTTCGATTCTCCGTCCAGGCGAAAGGTAAAAATAATTTTAAAAATTTATAAAATCGTATAATTTCTTCTACATTGTTGGTATTACAGGAAAAGGTGTTAAGAACTAAAAATCCTCGTGGATGTGAGAAAGATGTGAGGGACAATGCAATTAGCAAGAAAATAATGTTTTTTTTTTTTGAGTTAGTATTTATGAAATTGTTTTTACATCCTGGAAAAGAATAAACGTTTATCACAAAAAGTATATACTTTTCTTCCAAATACACTTCCTTACAGCGAAAAGCAAATGAGAAACGAACTTTGTTTGTCTAAAATTTCGTTTGGGAGGAAAGAATTATTTTTTTGCGTGTACCCTCCACCATGGATTGCGTAGAAACTTCTACTAAAGACGGTCATCCACAATTAAATTACTTGGGTTGCGGCCGATGGCAAGGCATCTTAAAACTTCTTAACATCATCTTCTAAATTGTAAGTTAGTCCATGCGGGATATATAGTAGACAAAAGAATGGCCGATTAAATACTTATATATTCAGTTCTTGACCGGTATATATAGGGAAGAAATAATTACGAACAGATATGAACTTTTGTCCGGTAAGTATAGAGCCAGAATTGAAATATCTGGGTCGCTTTATATGTGTGCTATATACAATTATGAACACGAGTCTACCAAAAATGGCAGATTTTTTACTGTTTGGTAGATTGGTAGAATAGAATTTGGAAGATTTTGCTAAATATTCGTCTCCAACTATGAAATGCTTCATAAATTTTCTATAGAAATAATATTTTGAAAAAAATTTCTACAGAAATAAAATTCTGACAAAATTTTCTACAGAAATAAAATTCTGACAAAATTTTCTATAGAAATACAATTTTGACAAAATTTTGTATAGAAATTATATTTTGACAAAATTTAATAAAGACATAAAATGTTGACAAAATTTTCTAAGGCAGATTATTTTTGGCTCGAGTGGCAATCGTGATTTTCTTGTAATTGGGGATCGGTTTATTTGGGGGCTATATAAAATATAGATCGGTACGGACCAATTTTGACATGTTTGTTATCATCCATACACTAGCGAAATGTACCAAATTTCAACCGGATCGGATGAATTTTTCTCCGGAGGTCAAATCTGGGGATCGGTTTATATGGGGGCTATATATAATTATGAAAAGATGTGGAACAATTTGTTCATGGTTGTGAGAGACCATATACCAACATCATGTACGAAATTTCAGCCGGATCGGATAAATTTTGCTCCTTCAAAAGGCTCTGGAGGTCAAATCTGGGGATCGGTTTAAATAAGGGCTATATATAATTATGGACCGATATGGACCAATTTTTGCATGGTTGTGAGAGACCATATACCAACATCATGCACGAAATCGGATCGGATGATATTTGCTTCTCTTTGAGGCTCCGAAAGCGAACTCTGGGATTCGGTTTATATGGGGGCTATATATATTTATGGACCGATGTGGACCAATTTTTGCATGGTAGTTAGAGACCATATACCAACACCATGTACCAAATATCAGCCGGATCGGATGAAATATGCTTCTCTTAGAGGCTCCGGAGGTCAAATCTGGAGATCGGAGTCAAATCTGGATGGTTGTTAGAGTCCATATACCAACATCATGTACGAAATTTCAGCCAGATCGGGTGAAATTTGCTTCTCTTTGAGGCTCCCCAAGCCAAATTTGGGGATCGGTTTATATGGGGGCTATATATAAATATGAACCGATATAGACCAATTCTGGCATGGTTGTTAGAGACCATATACCAAATTTCTGCCAGATCGGATGAAATTTGCTTCTCTTTGAGGCTCCGCAAGCCAAATCTGGGGATCGGAGGCTATATATAATTATGGACCGATGTGGACCAGTTTTTGCATAGTTGTTAGAGACCATATACCAACACCACGTACCAAATTTCAGCTAGATCGGATGAAACATGCATCTCTTACGGATTCGCAGGCCAAAACTTGGGGGTCCGTTTATATCAATGCCAATTATATCAATACCTAGATCACTAACAACTACTGGTGCCAAGTTTCAAGTCGATAGTGTGTTTCGTTCGGAAGTTAAAGTGAAAAATTGAGTACATGCGATTTTTTTTATACCCACCACATTAGAATGTTGATTACGATTGCCATTCCGTTTGTAACACATCGAAATATCTAATTCCGACGGTCCATGTTTTGGTATAGCGCCCATATTGACCGATTTCCCGATTTAGCTTCTTGGGCGTCTAAAAAGTGTATTTTCTATCCGATTTGCTGAAATTTGAAATATAGAGGTATTTTAGGACCAATAAGAGGTGTGCCGAAAATGGGGTGTATCGGTCCATGTTATGATGTAGCCTCAATATGGACCGATCTCCCTATTTTATTTCTTGGGCTTCTAGAATCCGTAGTTTTTACCCAATTTGCCTGAAAGTGGAAATCTAGAGGTATTCCAGGAAAATAAAGAGATGTGCCGAAAATCGTGATTATCGGACCGTGTTTTGATATAGCGCCCGCATAGACCGATCTCCCGATTTTTATTCTTGGGCTTCTATAATCCGTAGTTTTAATCCAATTTACCTGAAATTTTACATCTAGAGGTACTCTAGGACCCTAAAGACGTGTACCGCAAATGGTGAGTCTCGGTCCATGTTTTGATGTAGCCTCAATATAGACCGATCTCCCGATTTTACTTCTTGGTATTCTAGAATCCGTAGTTTTAATCCTGAAATTACCTGAAATTTGAAATCTGGTGGTACACTAGGACCCTAAAGACGTGTACTGCAAATGGTGAGTACCAATCCATGTTTTGATGTAGCCTCACTATAGACCGATCTCCCGATTTTACTTCTTGGGTTTCTAGAATCCGTAGTTTTTACCCAATTTGCCTGAAATTGGAAATGTAGAGGTATTCTAGGACCGTAAAGGCGTGTGTCGAAAATGGTGAGTACCGGTCCATGTTTTGATGTAGCCTCAATATATACCGATCTCCCGATTTTATTTCTTGGGCTTCTAGAATCTGTAGTTTTTACCCAATTTGCCTGAAATTGGACATCTAGAGGTATTCTAGGACCATAATGGGGTGTGCCGAATATATTGAATATATTGAGTATCGGTACAGTTTTTGATATAGCCCCATTATAAGGCGGCCCTCCGATTTGGGGTCTAGATTCTAGAACTACAATTAAATGTGCTGAATCCTGTGTGTATCCTTCCATGTTTTGGTATAGCCCCGTTACACTGAACTCCCGATTTTATTTCTTAGGCTTCTAGAATCCGTAGTTTTTATCTGATTTGCCACAAATTGAAAATATACTGGCATTTTAGACACATAACAAAGTGTATATGATTTAGTTTTATCGGTCCATTTGGTAAGACCTCCATATAGACCGATTTCACTTATTGAGGGTATAGAAGGCGCACTGATCATGAAAATTGTTTGAAACTGAATGCAAAATTTCCAGATTGTAGTTCTCGTAGTCATTTAAATAATTGGGATGAAAATCCACAGATTATAGATTTCAAATCAAGGCGTTATTTCATCATTTTCTTGCACTTACAAGAGATGTTTATGACTCCTCTAAAACTCAAATAAAAAATGGTTCTTATAAGTTCAGAATCTGATCTAGTCTTCATTGGTAAAATCTTTACATTTATCTGTGGGAAACGTACTGGTTGAATTGATCTGCTTGGGAAAATATCTGTTGTCAAACCCCCCAGAAATTTTCAAAGGAAACTATTATATTTGAGTCATACTTGGTTTCTTTTTTTTTGTTTTTTTTTTTTTTTTGTTATATTTATTTTTGTTGTTTTATTTAGAATTAAGAAGGAATAAAGAAAAATATAAATTATTTTGAGTTTCTTTATTTCTGCGTTTTTATTCGTTTGGAATTGAAAAAAAAATAATTATGTACTCATTTCTGCCCGCCACTGTATATGGTCCCAGAAGCCAGAGTTTTATCCTGATTAGCTTCAAATTGTGCACGAAGAGTTCAATTGATATTGTCGTCAATTGTGACAAATTTAGTTGAAATCGGTTTAGATTTAGATATAGCTCCCATATATATCGTTCACCCCATTTAGACTCACACAACCAACGGAGATCAAATTATCATTTCGATTTACTTGAATTTTTTTACTGTGTATAAAATTAAGATTTTAGCAATGTGTACCAAATATAGTTCACGATTTGGATATAGCTCCCATATATACTCCTGATTTGGGGAAATATGGTAGAAAATAGAGCATTGCATGAGAACATTCATTCATAGCGCACACAACTGAACTCATGAAACGGTTCGAGAAGACTGAATAATCTTCATTGATCGAATGAATAGAATGAGAACACTGGCTTGACCGAATCGGTTCGAATGAATGTAAATGTATGAATGAGACATTGTTTGAATCACACCCAATAATTCAGTATCGAGTGAATGTTGTTGTGACGTCACATCATTGAAGTTGTGCATTTGTTTCCATTCTCGGTCGCAAGCAAACATTCGATTGCATTTGGTGAAACGGGATAATCGAGAATACTCGAACATTTAGCGGGAGTTTCGGGAATTTGCAAAGTTCTCGAGTGTGTTATGACAAAAAATGGAATCATGCTTAATGAGAAAAGAAGTCGTACAGTTTGTGTTTCTTTAGATATAAGTGTGTAATTAATAGTTAAGCTTATTGACGATGAAATTAGTAATTCTAACAAGGCAAATGTTTAAATTTGTTATGTTTTTATATGTAACTAGCAAAAGTAAATTTATTTTTGTATTTTTTGTCAGTTTTTTATACCATCCACCATAGGAAGGGGGTCTATTAAGTTTGTCATTCCGTTTGTAATACATCGAAATATTGCTCTAAGACCCCATAAAGTATATATATTCTGGGTCGCGGTGAAATTCTGAGTCGATCTACGCATGTCCGTCCGACCGTCTGTTGAAATCACGCTAACTTCCGAACGAAACAAGCTATCGACTTGAAACTTGGCATAAGTAGTTGTCATTGATGTAGGGCGGATGGTATTGCAAACGGGCCATATTTTATCAAAATTTTATTTGTATAGACAATTTTATCAACATTGTATTTCTATAGAAAATGTTATCAACATTTTATTTCTATAGAAAACTTTGTGAAAATTTTATTTCTATAAAAATTTTTATCACAATTTTATTTCTATAGAAAATTTCATCAAAATTTTATTTCTATAAAAAATGTTGTCATAATTTTATTTCTATAGAAAATTTTGTCAAAATTTTATTTCAATAGAAAATGTTGTTAACATCTATAAAAAAAATATCAAAATTCTATTTCTATAGAAAATTCTATCAAAATTGTATTTCTATAGAAAATTTTGTCAAAATTTTATTTTTATAGAAAATTTTATCAACATTATATTTGTATAGTTCGGCTTGAGGTCATATGAATAAAAACAGATGTTGTTGTGTTTTTGAGTTGTATTTTTATTTAATATTATCCAATATTTCGAAACATCTCCGATGTTCGTCTTCAGGGAAATTTTTTAGAAGTAAAGAACAATGAACTTATTCGCAAACGAGTAAATCTATAAAAAAATTTTATTTCTATAAAAAATTATTAACATTTTATTTCTATAGAAAATTTTCTCAAAATTTTATTTCTATAGAAAATTTTTTCAACATCGTATTTCTATAAAAAATTTAATCAAAATTTTATTTCTATAGAAAATTTTATCAAAAATTTTATTTCTATAGAAAATTTGGTCAACATTTTATTTCTCTAGAAAATTTTATCAACATTTTATTTCTATAAAAAATTTTGTGAAAATTTTATATCAATAGAAAATTTTGTCGACATTTTATTTCTATGGGAAATTTTGTCAAAATTTTATTTCTATAGAAAAAGGAAAAATATTTTATTTCCTTTAAATACAAATGTCCCTTATTTTTTTGTACGAAAAAGTGAATTGGATTTTTAACGATTACTTACTATAATGCCCAAAAATATCATCCCAAATGTTTCTCCTAAAAACTAGAGCAATATTTAGTTTTGCTGTTAATACCTTTTTACATAGAAATGCAGAAGGTTTTGTCCACTTTATGTTATTTTTTTTTTACTTCATACACAAGCGCCTTTTCAACTTACAACTAAACAAACGTACAATACATATAAAAGTTGTTGTTATTGTTACTACGTGAGGGCAAAAAAAGATTCGAAATCCTCGATTCCTTCACTTTGTTTTCGAAAACAATTTGACTCGTTGTGTTTGATCCCGAAGACTGAAGTTGTTTGATTGACCGTTTCATACAACACAAACGAGAACGAGTTATGGTTGTATTCGAACTTACAAACATCGGTCCAAACGGGAACGACTACAAATCTCTACCTTACTTGTTGGGCTTCGAGATGTTCTCGAACACAAAAATATATGACCGATGCAATGCTCTAGTAGAAAATTCATTCTTCCTATTTAGACAAAAATGGCACAACATCAGCGAAGATTTCCCCACACTTTCCACAGAATCGGATAAGATATAGACAATGTCGCCAAATATTGTCAAAACCCCACCACCACCACCACCTATCGTGGCGAAATCTAACCAATATTCATGTGAAATCATTACGGCCAAATAGAAAAATTCAAAAAAATTAAAATTGTCCTATACCTCCAATGCATTCGTATCGCCGAATAAATTATAAATTTACCTTTGGACAATAAAATGGCTCTAGCTTTTTTCTTGTCCTTTATTCATTCCACTCGGGAACATACGGCATTTACAAAAGAATTCCATTGTACGAGTATTCTATTTCCACTAATTTTTTTAATTTCTTCCCATGGCTTATTAATTTTTCTTATTTCCAGTGCAACAGTCTGCGCCACGTATTTCTAGGACGGCCAGGTCGGCTGGAGCCTTGGGGGTTCCAATCCAGGGCATATTTGGCTATGCTCTCAGGACCTTTTCTAAGTGTGTGGCCTATCCATTTCCATTTTCTCTTTTTAATTCGGCGCTCAATGGGTTCTTCGTCCGTTTTGTTCCACAATTCCATATTTGATATTTTGTTCGGCCAAAATATACGGTAAATTATACGCAGACATTTATTTATGAAGACTTGGAGTGTCTGAACGATTGATATTGATAACAACCAAGTTTCACTTCCGTGTAGCAATATAGATTTGACATACGCGTTGAATATATTTAGTTTCGTTCGGAGAGGGTAATTTCCATGTTTTATTCATACTGCCAAATGCGGACCTGGATTTGTTTAGTCTATTCTTAACATCATCTTCTATTCCTCCGTCTGCACTCATGAAACATCCTACTTAGCAGAAAGATTTTACATACTTTAGGGTTCGTTACCAATCTAGCTTTATATCTCCACTATTTTATTTTATTTAATTGTGCTTTGTTTCACGGCTTTAGCCCATTTAAATTTTATGTCTAGAGATTTTGTAAAAGTATAAATTAAATCGGTTCTTATTTAAATATTTGTATATGGGAATATAAACCTTTATATAGCTCCCAACAGATTGGAAGGAGTTGAGATGGTATCAAAATGTTGTAGACCAACATGGTGGTGAATGGTATAATATAGACCTTATTTTTTACTTACTTGTTTTTCAATATGTGTTGCATCGCCATATATTCTTATGCTTACAAGAAAGTATTCAACCTATGCAGCATGGATTAGGATCAAATATGGCCTACACTTTTCGTCGGCGCTTCAGTTTTCTTGACCAATCGTAAAATTTCAGTTGACCTCTTTAGTAAATAAACTCATATTGGAATGGCTTCTCATCGGTGAACTCTTGCACTTTTGGGAACTTCTAAAACTTTAGTTCAATCTCATTTTGCTCGATATGTCCAGTCAGGAGCAAATTTTCTGACATTGTTTTGAGTATTTCAGCGTTGTAAAACTTTTCTATATATTATGTCTAATACCATGTGAAACTCTCTTCGATCTCTGCTATAAGTTTAATAATGTCTCAATTATTATGCTATGGTTGAGAGAACAAACACGCCTTAAAACTTGTGTCGAATAGTACACAATTTTTCTGAAATTTTTTTCTAGAATTTTTACTTCTCGATGACAAGTATCCTATATGAGTATAAACAATGTTAAGTGCCTTAGTGGAAACTTTACTCTCATCATTATCGTCTTCATCATATATCTTTGCAGTCATAACTGCTTCCATAACTCTAAAGTAGATATGCCACTGATGGAGGAAGATGTTATGAGAGCATTTGGAAAAGGTGAAAGAAAACAAATTGAGTTTATTTATGATTCTTCGTCTGAACAAGTGAAGAGGTTTATATCACTTTTGATGCCACGTAAAAATGCCTGGCACCAAATAACATCTTCAACAAAATAACAAAGTTATAGCTAAAGTACCATACACTGTTGATATTTGTGTTAACAGTAGTATAGAGGAGGAGAAAAGATGTTGGAGAAATATGAAAGCAGTTGACAGTGGTAAAGGGTTTTCCAAAATCCGTGGTGTTATTTTGTTATTTAGAGAAAATTTTCACTTTTTGCGATAAATTATCAGATGTGTATATATCAGAATAAAGTAAGTCCACGATTACGATTACTCGCCTTTGATACGGTAAACCGGATGGTATGGCCTTAAAGGATATTATAGGGAGCCACCGTGGTGCAATGGTTAGCATGCCCGCCTTGCATACACAAGGTCGTGGGTTCGATTCCTGCTACGACCGAACACCAAAAAGTTTTTCAGCGGTGGATTATCCCACCTCAGTAATGCTGGTGACATTTCTGAGGGTTTCGAAGCTTCTCTAAGTGGTTTCACTGCAATGTGGAACGCCGTTCGGACTCGGCTATAAGAAGGAGGTCCCTTGTCATTGAGCTTAACATGGAATCGGGCAGCACTCAGTGATAAGAGAGAAGTTCACCAATGTGGTATCACAATGGACTGAATAGTCTAAGTGAGCCTGATACATCGGGCTGCCACCTAACCTAACCTAACCTAAAGGATATTATAGAAACTTTCCAACCTAATATTCTTAAGAGATTGTTGGCAAACTATATGTCTGATAGACAGCCCTTTGTGGAATTTAGAGGAAAATCATCTTCGCCCAGGAGGAACAGACAAAGAGTACTTCAACAGCAAGGTTTCTTCACGTTTGACAACCAGTTCCTCTTGGGCAAACATCTAGAAGGGCTTGCTAGAAACGTTGGGAGTAGAAAGAGATCTTGAAAGGATTTATTGATAGCACTTGGGAGAGAGAAAAGGAGACGATTCAAAACTCTTATGAGTCGAGTGGATGCCCCCTTATCGATTATGTGGCCCCCGGTTGAACAGCCAGTATACATATTCAATTGGTGGCGAATTTCACTGTAACAGCATCTGCACCAAAATGCCCTTCCCTGCATATTACAAGAAATTCGGAAAACTTTCAATTTTCATACATACTGGCAAGGAAAGTGTGCTCCTCCCCGACCAGTAATCTAAAAATCCGATATTTAAATCAAATAAGTTTATATTTGTCACTAATTCAAAGGAGAGTTCGCATTCCCCGATCAAACATCGAAAAAGATATGTGCACTGAATTAACTTAATCAGCGCATCCCACGTTTCCTGTAAATTGCAAGTAAAATCCTAGAATCCAGACGAAATTTGCTCGAGAATACAGCCGATCATCTAAAGAAGACCTATGCAGGATTATACATATGCCAGAAATTGGTTGGAAAACTTTGGGGAATGAACTTAAACTTAATCAGCGCATCCCACGTTTCCTATAAATTGCAAGTAAAATTCTAGACTACAGACTGAATTTGTTCGAGAATACAGCCGATCGTCTAAAGAAGACCTATGCAGCATTATACATACACATGTCAGAAATTGGTTGGAGAACTTTGAGGAATGAAATCGTCCCTCTTTAACTGGTTTTATACAGCTGTAAAAAGACCAAAACCTACATACGGACCAGTACCACCGCAATCATATACTGAGATTGAGCAAAATAAATAGAACGGTTCTTATTTATATGACCGCTGCGATGAAGACAACGACCACTGCAGCCCCGGTGATATTAATGGGGATTTGCCAACTGGACTTGCATATCAGGGAGACTGCTGCGGTCATACTAATTCGACTGAAGAACCTGAACTCATTAGAGAATACGGGTTGCAGATATACTGAAATCATAGCCTTAGCCGATGGACATATGAGAACTCTGACTATGTGGCGACACGACATTTTTATTTTCATTATCCCGAACATAGAGAACTGGGACGAAAACTGTGATCTTAACATATATATAGCGATGGCTCTCAAATGAAATCCTTTAACCCTCAAATGCCCCAATTTTTTTGTCAGCTGATTAAACATTCAATGTTGACGACACAAAAGCAAGAAAACTAATCAAGAAAAAAATTATACGGTAAAATTCAGTATATGCTACAAAGGCTCTTGAAAAGATTCAACTAAGTTTTATTTTTATTTCATTCATTTTTGTGTGTTTTATTAAAAAGCTTCCTTATTTAATGAAGCCCGCTTAAAGGCGGGATTGGGCATTAGAGGGTAAAATTGGACGACGAATGCAGCATTTTTCAGAAGGAGATATTCGCTCTTGCAAAAGCTGAAGAAGTTCTATCGATGAGGCCGCTATTTAGATGTGATAAAAGCGTTGATAGTCAGGTAGCAATAAATGCCCTGGGCGGTACAAACATAAGATCGGAGGTAGTCAGACGTTGCTGTAGAGAGCTTATGGTTCTTACTGAACAGCATAATGTAACTCTGTGCTGGGTACCTAGACATTATGGCATAACAGGAAATAAAGAGTCAGATGGACTAACTAAGGAAGGCGGAATCGGCACAAATAACGTCATTTCGGTCGGTTTTCCTCCGCTTTCTTTGTATATTTACAGGAACAATGGCAAATATGTCGACTTATGGAAGCGACATTGCGTACTGTGTGCAAACAAAACTGATATGAGACGAGAATAATAGTAGGAACTCTGAACTACTAATCTCGATGCAAAAAGAGGGGATGAGGTCGTTAATAGGTATCATAAGAGGACACAATAATCTGGGAAAACACATGGTAAGGATCGGTCTAACGAATGATGATATTTGTACAAGGTGGAACCGGACCGGAAGGTTCATTCCATTTTCTTTGCCATTGTCCTGCGTTATTTTCAGAAGAAACAAGATACTGGGCTCTTGTTGTTGTAACAGGTTTTAATGTAGTTTCACCCATTTTGTTCTATGCTTGTGTAGTTCAGCTGGTAGCCAGATCAAGGAACTCTGCGACAAGGATTAGGTGTGTCCAGAGTGATCTGGTAGTGAGACGGGTAGGCTTAGCTGGGCAAGCAAAAAGGCGACGAGTGTCATGTGGCCCTTGATTACATATCGGACAAACGTCAGCTACGCTGCCATCAATCACTGATAAGTATGAATTGAGGCGGCTGCACTTGCCTGATTGGGCCAAAACTACCCTTGTCTGCCGTGGGAGGTCTCTCTCCTCCGGTGCAATGGGCGGCGGTCGGACTCCGAGAACAGGATTAACCTTGTGGCTTCTCACCGCTTCAGCTACAGTATCCTCGTGAATCCTGTTCAGACCTGTCTGATATGCTGCCTGATCTAGAGGCTCTCTTTTGTAACGCTGGATCTCTGACTCTAGAAGGTGAAGATCAACCCTTACATTCCTGGGTGGAGGTTGTCTATCCACAAGATGGTGATTCGGATGACAACTTCGATGGCAACCCAAGAGGTACTGCTTTGACAACATGTAGTTGTGTCGACGCACTGGGATGATCTTGGTCTCCGCATAAAGGTGATCCAGGGGTGTACTGCGGAGACATCCTGTTGCTGTTCTAAGGACAGCGTTCTGAAAGGTCTGTATGTTATTCCACTGCGTATCGCTCGTTTGAGGTGTCCACACTGGCGCTGCATAGTTTACCACTGACCAGCCAATTGCCTTATATGTAGTTAACAAGGTTTCTTTGTCCGCACCCCAAGTGCTGCCGGCAAGCGACTTGAGGACCTTGTTTCTACCACGGAGCTTATCACAAATTGCAGTGGCATGGGCGGACGACTTAAAAAGGCTGTCGAATGTTACCCCGAGAATCTTGGGGTAATTTGTTGTCGGAATTGTTTCGCCATCGTGATGAAAGCCGTCGTGCTAACCCTGCTGATCCTAGAATCAGAGAACTAAATATAGAGATTAGTAAGATAGTCGACGAGCACAAGAGAAACACTAGGTTAGAGCACCTGAAGCAATGTAACTAAGGTACAGGAACTGGTAAATTGTGGTCAACAGTGAGAGCCCTCTCGAACCCCGCTACAAGGGATTTCAGTCACCTTTGGCGACGTGACTGTGACTGATCCGAAGAGATGCGCCAAATACTTCAACCGACTGTTTGTCGAGCATCCCGAGAGTGATGGAGCGAAAAGGAGAGCCACTCGTCGCATACGTGGTCTCCGAGCCGACGACACACGACAATTTACCGCAGCCGAAGTTACCAATGTCATCAACAGCGCGAAACCATCTAAGGCGCTGGGCCCCGACGGAATTTCAATGATAATGCTGAAGCATTTGGGAATACTGGGAGTTGAGTACCTGACCAGACTCCTCAATTTGTCCTTGGAGTCACTCATTATACCCGATGTCTGGAAGATGGGAAGAGTGATTCCACTACTGAAGCCAGGCAAAGATTCGAGTAAAGGTGAATCGTACAGACCGATATCGCCAGTAGCCAAGACACTTGAGGCACTACTCCTCCGCAGCCTTGTGGAGAATTTTCCAGCTGCCCACCATCAACATGGATTCCGTAAGGTACACAGTACGACGACGGCCTTACATGCCGACATATATCGATAGGGGACTTAATCAGCCCAAGCCGTGTCATCGGACTGTCCTCATGGCGCTTGACCCATCGAAAGCGTTCGATACGGTCAACCATGCCACATTATTCGAGGACATCGAGAACACGTCCCTAAAGCCTGGAACGAAGCGTTGGGATCTGAATTATATGTGTGGACGCCAGTCGTACGTGGAATTCAGGGACAAGAAGTCAAAACCCCGTAGAGTTAAACAGGGAGTTCCCCAGGGTGGGGTGATATCTCCGGCACTGTTTAACCTCTACCCGTCCTCGATTCCACCCCCTCTTGACGGCGTCGAGATTGTGTCTTATGCGGACGATTGCACAATCATGGCATCCGGGCCCATTGTTGATGACATTTGCGATCGATTAAATGTCTACCTCGCTGATCTTACCAGTTATTTCACTGCAAGAGGAAATTTGAGGATATCTCCCACCAAATCCTCAGCCACACTATTCACTACATGGACGGCGGAAGTACGCAGACTGTTGAATACTGGGCTCTTATTCTTTTCAGACGATTGCAGATTTGCGAGACTGCATCCTAAGGAGTATTCTCGCTTTTATCAAGGATTCTGCGTGGAGGATATAGGGAGATTTGAAGGGCATTATACCATATGATGGGATTTCCCGGCCGGGTGAAACAGACATGAAGAGCAAGAAAAGAGGAGTTTGAGGAATTGCAAAAATCGGTGAACTTTAGATTATTCACTATTGTTTTACAAAAAGGCACATGCCCTTGACCGATAAAATATCGAAAAATAAAGATTTGATTCTTGTCGAGAGACCATCCTCACTAGAGCTCGACCGAAGCGGGGATTTTCGCCGAAGGCGATGTTCTGGAAAAAAATGCTATAATCGACCGAAGCCGAAGGCGATTATTTTCCTGAAATCTGTAATTAAAGAATTTTGGAGTGTTTTAGTTTAATATTAGCAGTTTTATTCAACAAAGGCATAAAAAAACAACTATAAAAGGTAATTGAGACCATGTCTTCTTATATTCTTTCAGAACTAACAGACTTTTTAGTATCCAAATCAACAGTAGTTTGAAATTATAATGACAAATTCAACACTGGAAAATTCCATATGAAATAAATTGTTCAAAAAGCTTCGGCTTCGGTTAATCGGCATCTTGACACCAAAGGCCGATTCTTCGGTCAAGCTCTAATCCTCACCATTCGCTAATTTCCAGAAAATCGGGGAACTTTTCTTAAAGTTTCAAAATATTGAGCAATGGAGAGGACAAATATCTGAAATATGTTAGGGAATTTTTTCCCAGAAAACCAAGGGATTCTTCTTCAAAATGGCCCGTCAACATATTATCCAAGTAAATCGTAGAAGTTTGGTTTTTTCTAATTTAAACAAGTCATGTCAAGGGAAGGAGTTTCTGCCCAGCAAACATTAAAAAATAAGGTAGCGGATCTTTCTCTAAACAACCCCAATTTTTCCTAAAAATCTCTAGCAAATCGGAGAACATGAGGCCAAGGGAAGGAGCTTCTGCCCAGCAAACATTGAAAAATAAGGAAGGGGTTCTTTCTCTAAACACCACCCCAACATTCATTAAAAATCTCAAGCAAATCGGAGAACATGATGTCAATTTTTAAAAAGTCCAAAAACAGTAAAATTTGCACTCACAGTAAATATAGGCACGAAAAAGCTTACATTAACGAACGTACTTTCACGGTTGTGACCACGGTTAAGAGTTCAATAGTGTTCATTATTATACCCTCCACCATAGGATGGGGGTATATTAACTTTGTCATTCCGTTTGTAACACATCGAAATATTGCTCTAAGACCCCATAAAGTATATATATTCTGGGTCGTGGTGAAATTCTGAGTCGATCTGAGCATGTCCGTCCGTCCGTCTGTTGAAATCACGCTAACTTCCGAACGAAATAAGCTATCGACTTGAAACTTGGCACAAGTAGTTGTTATTGATGTAGATCGGATGGTATTGCAAATGGGCCATATCGGTCCACTTTTACGTATAGCCCCCATATAAACGGACCCCCAAATTTGGCTTGGGATTGCTCTAAGAGAAGCAAATTTCATCCGATCCGGCTGAAATTTGGTACATGGTGTTAGTATATGGTCTCTAATAACCATGCAAAAATTGGTCCACATCGGTCCATAATTATATGTAGCCCCCATATTGGCTTGCGGAGCCTCTAAGAGAAACAAATTTCATCCGATCCGGCTGAAATTTGGTACATGGCGTTGGTATATGTTCTCTAATGACCATGCAAAAATTGGTCCACATCGGCCCATAATTATATATAGCCCCCATATAAACCGATCCCCAGATTTGACCTCCGGAGGCTCTTAGAGGAGCAAAAGTCATCCCATCCGATTGAAATTTGGTCCGTGGTGTTAGTATAGTGTCTCTAACAACCATGCCAAAATTGGTCCATATCGGTGCATAATTATATATAGCCCCCATATAAACCGATCCTCAGATTTGACCTCCGGAGCCTCTTAAAGGAGCAAAAGTCATCCGATCCGGTTGAAATTTGGTACGTGGCGATAGTTTATGGTATCTAATAACCACGCAAAAATTGGTCCATATCGGTCCATAATTATCTATAGACCCCATATAAACCGTTCCCCAGATTTGACTTCCAAAGCCTCTTGAAGAAGCAAAATTCTTCCGATCCGGTTGAAATTTGGTACGTGGTGGTAGTTTATGGTATCTAATAACCACGCAAAAATTGCCCATATCGTTCCACAATTATCTATAGCCCCCATATAAACCGTTCCCCAGATTTGATCTCTGGAGCCTCTTGGAGGAGCAAAATTCATCCGATCCGGTTGAAATTTGCAACGTGGTGTTAGTATAAGGCCGCTAATAAACATGCCAAAATAGGTCTGTATCGGTCCCCAATCACACAAAAATTGGTCCATATCGGTTCATAATCATGGTTGCCACTCGAGCCAAAAATAATCTACCAAAATTTTATTGTTATAGAAAACATTGTCAAAATGTTATTTCTATATAAAATTTTGTCAAAATTTTATTTCTATAGAACATTTTGTCAAAATTTTATTTCTATAGAAAATTTTGTCAAAATTTTATTTCTATAGAAATTTTTTTCCAAATTTTATTTCTATAAAATTTTTTTCCAAATTTTATTTCTATAGAAATTTTTTTTCCAAATTTTATTTCTATAGAAAATTTTTTCCAAATTTTATTTCTATAGAAAATTTTTTCCAAACTTTACTTCTATAGAAAATGTTGTCAAAATGTTATTTTGTCAAAATTGTATTTCTATAGAAACTTTAAACTTACCCAGCAAAAAAATTTGGAAGTTCTTCCAAAGGCACAACTTTAAAAGCACTTTCAAAAGATGTACTCAATGTTCTTTATTTTAACTACACAGGAAGTTCTTTTAATTCAATTTTTTATAACTAGATTTTTTCATATTTTTAATGGATAAGTTAACTTTTTTGGTTTCAAATAGGTTAAAAACAGAGTAAGAATTCATAAAATGGTACAAATTACTTAAATTTTGTCGAAAAAAAAATGCTAAATCCAATCTGAGAAAAATGTGAATTTTTGAAAATTTTTGAGGTCAAGCGTTTCAGAAAAGCGTTAGAGTCCATTAAAAATTATAAAAAATTTTAAAAATTATTTATTTGACAAAATATTACAGAATTTTTTAACTTACATCCAAAACATTGAATTCGGATCACACCTAACGAAGTGATGCAAATTCAGTGCAACGGCTGTTGAAATGGAGCCGTTGCGGCTGTTGAAATGGAAGACCATGTTAAATTCATTGCTTCTGCGTTAATTGTGCACCACTTCCGGATCCAAAAATAACATTTTGATTACTTTTTTGGTGACGCTTTTTTGCTGGGTAATTATATACGTATTTAATCGGCCTTTTTTAGTTTAATATATACCACGTATGGACTATGTGGTATATATTGCGGTGTTAGGAAGTTTTAAGACACCTTGCCATCGGCAAGTGTTACCGCAACCCAAGTAATTCGATTGTGGATGACAGTCTTCAATAGAAAGCTCTACGCAATCCATGGTGGAGGGTACATAAGCTTCGGCCTGGCCGAACTTACGGCCGTATGTACTTGTTTGATGGTTAGATGGTGGTGATCAATATTTCAATTTTGATTTTTTGTTAATGGTTCCGTAGTGAGTCAGAAGATTTGTAGTGAACCACGAGAGTTTTCGTGAATCATGCGAATTGTCGTGTCATGAACATTTATCGTGAATCACGATTACTGTAGTGAATCGTGAGATTTTTCGTGATTCATGGGAAATTTCATGTCGCGAAAACATTCGTGAATTTGAACTAGCCCACCTCCTCGACATTTTCGAATCCCCACACTAGTATTTCTGTTACAAACCACTGTGCAATTTCTCTAGTGTGTACTTAGCGATGAAGTTTTGTGCTCTTTTTGTTACTTTACTGTTGTTGTTTCTGTCAAAGATTATGATAATAATGATGCGACATCCTTTACTTCAGCGAACATATTCAGCCATAAAAGTGAGAATTTGTTGCCACAAGTGTTACTCGGAAACACACTTATGTTGTTCCTCTCACTACCATGGCCTCCATCCTGTGCCATAGCCTCCAGGTTCTTTAGGTAATCTCATCGAGCCCCAGCCAAATATCTGTTGGTATATTGAACTTCAATTGTCGAGACTTTGTAGGCAAGAGCAACAGTAGTCGTAAATATTAAAGAGACATTTGGTAGAGATTCTCGCTTCGATTCGAATAAGGGAAGGACCATGTAATCCTTATTGAGTCATTATAATGAATTGCATATATGTACATATTTTCTTTTGTAATTTGCTTAGTTTTTTTTTCCAAAAAAATCTTGGGTTGTTAAGTAATCTGCTTTCATAACCATTGGCCACCATTGAGAAGAAGTCTTAATATTTCCAGTAATATGCATTTTGTGAATGAACCACACCAAAGAGAAGTGAAATCCTTTTACACTTCAAGTATAGTGAATTTTCCAAATGAAAGAGCAAAGAGAATCAACTACTAAATGAAAGGATATGATGGAAGTTATTTTGATGTAATTTCAACACTAGTCACATGAATGCACACTCTTTAAAGATTGCTTGAATTTTTGTATTCGTAATAGGGGGGAGAATAACAAATGGGGGTTGGAATAAGATGAAGAATTTACTTCGAAAAGTGTATATCACCATATAATGCGAAAATATTGTAGTTTTTATATAACCTCCTGGATTGCGTACAAAATTCTATTGCATGCAGAGAAATAATATGGTTACCTCAAACCTCTTTCAAGACCAAAATGTTATTTTTGGACGGTGAACATGGAACATTTTTGGGAATTTTAATTGTCGTTAAAACCTTTTTGAAGGAGATTTGAACATAAGTATAAAGAAAAAAAGAAATAGCATTAGCTACAAAGGCTATCAGCTAAAGATTTGAACATTTTAGAGTTTACATATTTGACGCCTTCAGAGGTCGCAACTAAACCGATACAATATACGAGAGCGGTTCGGAAATGTCTTAGTCTATCACTGAAAGAGAATAGTTAGTTTTTCAAAAATATTTTTATTTTTATACCCACCACCATAGAATAGTGACGGGGGTACAATAAGTTTGTCATTCCGTTTGTAACACATCGAAATATCGATTTCCGACTATATAAAGCATATATTCTTGATCAGGGAGAAATTCTGAGACGATATAGCCTTGTCCGTCTGTCCGGCTGTCTGTCTATTGTAATCACGCTACAGTCTTCAATAATAAAGCAATCGTGCTGAAATTTCGCACAAACTCGTCTTTTGTCTGCAGGCAGGTCAAGTTCGAAGATGGGCTATATCGGTCCAAGTTTTGATATAGTCCCCATATAAACCGACCTCCCGATTTGGGGTCTTGGGCTTATAGAAACCTTAGTTTCTATCCAATTTGCCTGAAATTTGGAATCTGGAGGTATTTTATAACCACAAAGAAGTGTGCCAAAAATGGTGAGTATCGGTCCATGTTTTGGTATAGCCCCCATATAGATCGATCTCCCGATTATATTTCTAGCGCTTCTAGAATCGATAGTTTCTATCCAATTCGCCTGAAATTGGAAATCTAGAGGTATTTTAGCACCATAAAGAGGTGTGCCAAAAATGGTGACTAACGGTTGATGTTTAGGTATAGCCCCCATATAGACCGATTTTCCGATTTTACTTCTTGGGCTTCAAGAATCCGTAGTTATTATCCAATTTGGTTGAAATTGGAAATCTAGACGTATTTTACAACCATAAAGAGGTGTGCTAAAAATGGTGAGTATCGGTCCAGGTTTTGGTACATCCCCCATAGAGACCGATCCCCCGATTTGGGGTCTTGGGCTTATAGAATCCGTAGTTTTTATCCAATTTGCCTGAAATTGGAAATCTAGAGGTATTTTAGAACAGTAAAGAGGTGTGCCGAAAATGGTTAGTATCGGTCCATGTTTTGGTATAGCCCCCATATAGACCGATCTCCAGTTTTTACTTCTTGGGCGTCTAAAATCTGTAGTTTTTATCCAATTTACCTGAAATTAGAAATCTAGAGGTATTTTAAAACCCTAAAGAAGTGTGCTGAAAATGATGAGTATCGGACCATGTTTTTATATAGCCCCCATATAGACCGATCTACAGATGTTATTCTTGGGCTTATAGAAACCGTAGTTTTTATCCAACTTGCCTCAAATTGGAAATCTAGAGGTATTTTAGGACCATAAAAAGGTATGCCGAAAATTGTGAGTATAGGTCCATGTTTTGATATAGCCATCAGATAGACCGATCTGCCGATATTACTTTTTTGGCTTCTAGAAACCGTAATTGTTGTCCACTTTGGATGAAATCGAAAATCTGGAAGTTTTTAGGAATACTAATAGGTGTGCAAGAAATGATTTTATTTTTTAGGATTCTAGAATCCGTAGTTTTTATCCAATTTACCTGAAATTAGAAATCTACAGGTATTTTAGGACCTTAAATATGAGAGCCGAAAATGGCGTGTATTGGTCCATGTTTTGGTTTATCTCCCAAATAGACCGATCTCCCGATTTTACTTCTTGGGCTTTTAAAAACCATAGTTTTTACCAAATTTGCATGAAATTTTAAATAGAAGTATTTTAGGAACATAAAGAGATGTGCCGAATAATGAAAATTGTTTGAAACTAAATTATAGTTTCCAGATTTTACTTCTGGTTATCATTTAAATAATGGGGGTAAAAATCTACAGATGCTAGATTTTCAATCAAGGCATTATTTTATTTTCATTTTCTTGTACACTTGCACACGATGTTTATAATTCCTCTAATACTCAAGCAAACTCTTATAAATCCAGAATCTGATCTAGTCTGATCTGTTTGTCACCAAATCCACAGGAAACTATAATATTTGATTCATGGTGGTGGGTATTTAAGATTCGGCCCGGTCGAACTTACTGCTTTATACACTTGTTCAATATAATCTCCTGAAACTTCAATACACTTAGTCCAACGCTTTTCTAGCAATTCTATCCCTTGATTAACCCTTTCGACCCCGAATTTTTATAGGTATCGCTAAAATTTTTTTTTTTTTACTTTTAATCATGTTGAAGTCATTTAAGAAGCGTCTAGCCAAAATTTCGGGTGGCCACGCCCATTCGTTTTGGGCGGTAGAGAATGTTGCCTGTGGGCAACTTTGGGCAATTGTGACTACAAACTATTTTGTTTTGTAATGATAGACGTATTACGTTTTATTGGATTTCTGTTAAGTTTTTTGTTATTTTACAGTAAATATATACTTAGATGCGCGCGTGAGTGGAATTTCAATCACGCTCAAACACATTCACGAAGAAATATTTGTACTAACGCATGCCATGTAGGTAGGAATTCACGGTCACGAAATGAAAAGTCATACTCGCACAAGCTCACACATGAACAATGTTTATGTTTCACGCTTTCGCACGATTCACGACAATTTTCGTAATTCACAACAAATCTTGTAAGTCACGAATATTTTCGGAACACGACAATTTTCGTGGCTCTATAAAATTCTGGTAATTAACGAAATTTCTCGTGACTCACGCTATTGAAATCTTAAGCGTGATTAAATATGTAAAGGTGATTAAAATCGGTGAGCTTGAATTTAATCGTGAACGTGAATTTGTTCGTGATTGTGACTTTTTGTGTCTATTTTACCGTGAGTGCGAATTTTATCGTGAATATGAATTTTATTGTTAACGTGAATTTTATCTTGAGCGTGAGTTGGATCGTGAGCGTGGGTTGGATCGTGAAAGTAAATTTTTATCGGGAGCGTGATTTCGGAGAAAGTTTACTCACTCACAATCACGACCACAATTTGATTTTTACTCACGCTCACGCGCCACACATTTTTCTTTAATCCCGTTCACGCACATTCACGAGGTTTCGTTTAAATTTCATTCACGAGATTTCGTTTAAATTTCATTCACGGCTTCGCATGAATCACGCGTGACTGACGAAAATGTTTTGTTTTTTTTTTTTTGTTTTTAACCCATGTCAATTTAACTGGCGGTGTAAAAAACCAAAGTACTATAAAGCGTCAATATTCATGCTAATCCACTAGTAAATATATTGCCAAGAAGTGGCTTCCTCCCTTTTTACGATTCCTTCCAAATTCCCACTGCACTGCAGATATGTTTTCCACATCATCGCCGCATTTCTCGTCACTGGGACATCCCAATTGAAGTTCAAAATTTTTTCAAAATCATTGTTTTTCAAACCTTTTTTCTCCAGGTCTTATGTTCAAAAATATGTAATTTTACTACCACAATTGCCCAAAGTTGCCCATAGGCAACTTTTCAATTTTAAAAATTTCTCATCTGTTGTTTTTTTGCAATTCTAAGATTTGACTTCCGGAAATATTTTATTTGACATGTACTACAATAGATTTAATAAAAACTTTCAACATATTAGTTGTAATTTTTGAAAAAAGTCACATGTATAAAAACCTCTTTTTAAATTCGCAAATATTTTTTTCTTGAGGTACGTGCGTATTAATGAACATTTTTTTGCTAATTGACAACCAAATTAGCTGATTTTTCATTCAACTTGAAGAAAACACTTGTAGCTTTCGATACCGTTACAGTTTTATGAACAAAAACAAAAACAACGCTGACAGTGACTCTCAAAACACAAAAAGTTGCCCACAGGCAACTTTAGGGTCGAAAGGGTTAAAATAGTTTTCCTCAAGGTCTTCAAAATAGTGGTTTACAACTGTAATTGCATCTTCATTCGAGGTAAAACGTTTGCCAGCAAGAAATTTTTTAAGATTTGGGAACAAGTAAAAGACACTGGGAGCTAAATCAGGAGAATAAGGTAGGTGGTCAAGCAAATCGTATTTTAATTCGTTGATTTTAGCCATTGTTAAAACACTCTTGTGCGATGGTGCGTTGTCTTGAAAAATTATTTTTTTGTATTGTAAGCCAGGACGTTTTTCTCGAATTTGTACATTTAATTGATCCAAAAGGTTGCAATAGTACTCTGAATTTATTGTTTTCCCTTTTGCAGATAGTCAATCAATAAAATACCTTTAAAGCCCCAAAAAACCGTTGCCATAACCTTACCAGCCTATTGAATTGTTTTTGCCTTCTTTGCGGCACTTCCTCCGGCTTCAGTCCATTACTTGGATTGTTCTTTTGTCCCTGGAGTATAGTGGTGGATCCATGTCTCATCAACAGTTATGAAACGACGCTTAAAATCCATTTTATTTCGCTTAAAACGATCCAAACAAGCTTGAGAAATGTTCATTCTTATGCGATTTTGATCGACTGTTAACAAATGCGGCACCCATCCTTCAGAAAGCTTTTTCATCTGTAGTTCTTCATGCAAAATTAAATGGACTCGATCATTTGAGATGCCCGTGATATTCGCAATTTTACGCACTTTTATTCGTCGATCATTTAATACCATATCATTCACTTTGGCTAGAATTTATGTTGTTGTTGCTGTTTTTGGACACTTAACTTTTTTCTGTTTATACCGCGCTTTTTGTGCTAGGCTAAGAAGTTTCCGAACTGCCCTCGTAAATTCTAAAAAAAATTTTTCTATAGAAATAAAATTTTTACAAAATTTTCTATAGAAATAAATTTTTAACAAAATTTTCTATAGATATTATGTTTCGACAAAATTTACTATAGAAATAAAATTTTGGTAGATTATTTTTGGCTCGAGAGGCAATTGTGATTATGAACATAAAAGGACCAATTTTTCTGTGATTGGGGGTCGGTTTATTTCTGGGCTATATATAAATATAGATTGATACGGACCAATTTTGGCATGGTTATTATCGGTCATATACTAGGTTAGGTTAGGTTAGGTTAGGCGGCAGCCCGATGTATCGGGCTCACTTAGACTATTCAGTCCATTGTGATACCACATTGGTGTACTTCTCTCTTATCACTGAGTGCTTCACGATTCCATGTTAAGCTCAATGACAAGGGACCTCCTTTTATATAGCCGAGTCCGAACGGCGTTCCGCATTGCAGTGAAACCAATTAGAGAAGCTTTGAAACCCTCAGAAATGTCACCAGCATTACTGAGGTGGGATAATCCACCGCTGAAAAACTTTTTGGTGTTCGGTCGAAGCAGGAATCGAACCCACGACCTTGTGTATGCAAGGCGGGCATGCTAACCATTGCACCACGGTGGCTCCCATCGGTCATATACTAGCTCAATGTACCAAATTTCAGCCAGATCTCTTGAATTTTGTGCCATGAAGAGGCTCCGGAGGTGAAATCTGGGGATCCATTCATATGGGGGCTATATATAATTATGAACCTATATGGACCAATTTTTGAATAGTTGTTAGAGACCATATACGAACATCATGCACAAAATTTTAGCTGAATCGTATCCAATTTGCTTCTCTTTGAGTCTCCGCAAGCCAAATCTGGGGATCGATTTATATGGGGGCTATATAATTATGGACCGATGTGGACCAATTTTTACTTGGTTGTTGGAGACCATATACTAATACCATGTACCAAATTTCAGCCGCATCGGATGAAAATTTGCTTCTTTTAGAGGATCCGCAAGCCAAATCTGGGGATCGGTTTATATGGGGGCTATATATAATTATGAACCGACATAGATTATTTTTGCATGGTTGTTAGGAACCATATACTAACACCACGTACTAAGTTTCAAGCGCATCGGATGAATTTTGTTCCATCAAGAGGCTCCGGAGGTGAAATCTGGGGATCGATTTATATGGGGGCTATATATAATTATGAACCTATATGGACCAATTTTTGAATAGTTGTTAGAGACCATATACGAAATGTACAAAAATTTAGCTGGATCTGATCCAATTTGCTTCTCTTTGAGTCTCTGCAAGACAAATCTGGCGATCGGTTTATATGGGGGCTATATATAATTATGGATCGATGTGGACCAATTTTCACTTGGTTGTTGAAGACCACATACTAATACCATATAGTATGTCATCCAATCAGGCTGAAATTTGGTACATGGTGTTAGTATATGGTTTCTAATGACTATGCAAAAATTGGTCCACATCGGTCCATAATTATATATAGCCGCCGTATAAACCGATCCCCAGATTTGACCTCCGGAGCCCCGTGGAAGAGCAAAACTCATCCGATTCGGTTGAAATTTGGTACGTGATGTTAGTATATGGTATCCAACAACCATGCAGAAATTGGTTCATATCAGTCCATAATTATATATAGCCCCCCTATAAATCCATCCCCAGATTTGACCTCCGGTGGACAAACAAAATTCATCCGATCTGATTGAAATTTAGTACGTGGTGTTAGTATATGGTCTCTAAAAACCATGCAGGTATTGGTCCATATCAGTCCATAATTATATATAGCCCCCATATAAACCGATCTCGAGATTTGGTTTTGGAGCCTCTTGGAGGAGCAAATTTCATCCGAGTCAGTTGAAATTTGGTACATTGTGCTAGTTTATGGCTGTTAACTAACTAGATCCATATCGGTCTATAGTTATATATAGCCCTCAGATAAATCGATCCCAATCACACAAAAATTGGTCCATATCAAGTTCATAATTGTAGCCCCCATATAAGCGAAACCCATATTTCAATTCTGGCTCTCCACGTACCGCGCCAAAGTCCATATCGATTCGTAATTATTTTTAGACTTACCTATACATAACTTTTTTGTCTAATATATACCACGTATGGACTACCTCACAATTTAGAAAACGATGTTAAGAAATTGTATGATACCTTGCCATCGATAATTATTACCACAACGCAAGTAATTCGATTGTGGATGACAGTCTTTCGCAGAAGTTTCTACGTAATCCATGGTGGAGGGTACATAAGATTCGGCCTGGCCGAACTTACGGCCGTATATACTTGTTTTTGTGTACATCTTCTTCTTGTTATACCCTCAGCTTAAATTTTTTGGTTACTTCTCATTTTGCACCAATTCGTGCAATTGCTCATACTTTATTTCGTTACTTATGAAAACAACCAATTGTTTGCCTATTTGTGGCTATGGCTTTGGCTAAAACTGGTGCTTCCACTAACACCATTAAAGATTTAAAAGCAAAATGGAGCTAGTACATGAAGTTAACACACACACATAGACACTAACTTCCTTCCATACATATACCGTCATGTTTTGGAGGGTAAAGACCCAGAAAAACAGACATAAGTTTGAGCCAAAATGGTATTTATGTTGTGGAAACATTTGCCAAAAATTGCCTCACAAATCTTTTGCTAGTGTCTTGGGTTCTCTCATGCTCCCTAAAAATGTTTCAGTTGTTTATTTACGTTTCACAGTACGTCCTTTCGTCCTTACTTACCTACATTCACGAAGTCTATATTATTTGGCAAAGATATAGGAGGGAGAAGGTAAACATATATATCAGAATAACAAATGAAATATCCAGTTGTAAAGTAGGTGGGAAATTTATTGTCAAGTAGCTTTCAAAATCATGAAGGAATTGTACACGTAAACCGAAAGGCTTTCAGTTTTAAAGAATTTTGAAATCTTTTTCTAGAGATTTAACATAAGGAACTTGGGCAGAAGGTGTCACAAGTCTATCTACATAGTCGATTTTCGCAGCCAAATGAATGAGTACAGAATAGGAATAAGAACAAAAGATTGTCGTGATCTGTATCAAACTGACCAGAAACAAATTACTATGGGAGTCGCTCTAAAAAAAAGCATGCCCGAATCCAAAGATTTTGGAACCGAGCCAAAGAAGCGGAGAATTGAAGTATGGATACATTTTTTTTATTTGAAGTTTATAGATACATACAAAATACATAATAAAATATTTTTTAAAATTTCATTATATTTAATTTTGGAACAAACCATAATTTTTATCCTATTGTCAAAACACTTTCTTGACATACTGTATGTACATCTTTACAGACTAATATGTACATTATTACTTATCTATTTAGATGTAAAATAATATTTCTTGCCAAATACGGCACCCTAGACAACATTTTCAAATGAACGCCTTGTGCAAAATTTGAAGCAAATCATTATTACACAGAAAAATTTTCACCAATATATTTCCAATTAAAATTTTAATTGAATTTTTAAAAATATTCAATTAAAAGTTTAATTGATTCAACAAATTTTTTAATTAGAACAAAATTCAATCATAAAAATTAATAGTATCAATTAATTTTTTAATTGACTTCGGAAATTGATACTATAATTTCTGCAATTGAAGACATTTCAATTAAAAATTGGATCAATTAATTTCGTGATTGAATCCAAAAAATATTTTTTTTTTGTGCACAAGAGACAAACAGACATCGGTAAATCGACTCAGAATCTAATTCTAAGACGATAGGTTTATTAAACGATGATCAGGTTTTTTTGCCAAAGAGGTCCGTTAAAAATATAAACCTTCGATTGGTCACCAGAACACAAGCACTGCTGATGGTATTAGGTGAAGTTAGGTTAAAGTGGCCGATTAAACAAACTCTATTTAACAGAAACATACATTTAGTTGGGCACCGTGGAGCAGTTGTTGCTACGTCCGCCTTGCATACCAAGGGGTCCTGGGTACGATCCCTGCTTCAACCGAACACCAAAAAGTTTTTTCATATATTCCAGATATGTTCGGAAGATTCCGAAAAGGTGTTCAACATTACATACTACTATATTAAATTTTTACTATGAAACTGTAAAATGTGTCTTATTAAAGACCTAAAGTCAGAAAAGAACAAATGGACTATATTCGTGGTTCAAAAATATTTTTTTATTGTAAAAATAAAAGCTTTGTAACAAATGAATTTTTTTTGTGATAAAAGTTTAAAATTTTCGAAGAAGTTCAAAAATCTCTAACAAAAGAAAACGTTTTCCAAACGTGCCTGATTGTGAGACATTAAAGGATTTTCGTCCGTGGGTGTTCGTAAGTACAACTTTTCCTTTCGTAAGTGTGCGTGAGTCCTACCAAAACGAGCGTGAATAAGATTTTTCCATCGTGAGTATTATTATTATTTATTATTTATTAATAGATTAACAATTCATAATTCTTAAAATACATATAAATTTGTAAGTTAATCTATATATGACGTAGCAGTTCCGCTGTATGTCATATTACTTAATTATAATTCTGTTTAATGGACATATTCTTTTAATCGTGAGTATAAGTAAAATTGTACCCACGTTTATTCCTCATTAAAAATGCCTTTTTCCCTAAAGTTATCTTCACGGACCACCTCATACACATAACATAGCCATTTAAATACACGTTCATAACTCTTCTCATTAACCATTTAGTTTTAATTCTTGAGGATATAAGAAAATTTCTTTAAAAATATTTTAATTCACCATCAAGGTATTTGGCAAACGGTGTGTGTTTTATAAGTCGGTGTCCTTATTGCATTGGGTCTTTCAGCTTCTGGAGCCATTTGTCAAAATCCCTATTATGCGATGAATTTATGTTGTTGGTGTACTGCATGGAAGCACAATCTGAGCATTAAGTTAATTAAATTGAATTAAAAAATGTTTTGCAGATTAGCCCATAATAGGATTTCATATATACTCTGTGATAGTCAAGAGTTAGACATTTTATGGAATTTTATTATTAAGACTTTAATAAGGGAAGAAAATACTCGTTTTGTTGTTGTTTTAGCTGCTATAAAAAGACAGCACTTAAAAGGACTACGAAATATATAGACAACGTTGATTACCTTTGGCAATTTTTTGGGCTCATTCTCACAATTACTGCGTACGTTCTTAAGCAAACAAAAAGTCTTTTAACTTGCAAGACTTTTTGTTTTTCGTAGGCAATATTATATAGATAAATATTTTATTAAAGAGTTTTGAGAACAGTATTGTAAAAAATTACGATTTATCGTGATTTTGATTTCAGTGTTTAAAACTATAAACTGAGATGAATTTGAAGTTGTTAAAGATGCGTGTATCCGCAATTCGTGACCACCCCAAAACAAAAATCAAAATTTCAATGAAAACCATCCAAAAATTAAAATTTTATATGAAAAACTTATTTTGGCCATAACTCCTTAAATATGTGTCCTAGAGCGAAAAGGACCTCATTTCGTGACCACTACCACCAAATCAAGATTTGGATGAAAATCCTCGAAAACTAAAAAATTAACTCCTTAAATATGCGTCCTAGAGGGAAACGGCCCTCAATTCGTGACCACTTCCAAAAAATCAAAATTTCGATGAAAACTCTCAAAAAACTAAAATTTTTATATGAAAAATTTATTTCGCCCATAACTCCTTAACTATGCGTCCTAGAGCGAAAAGGTCCCCAAAAAATTAAAATTTCGCCTAAAATCCTCGAAAAATTAAAAATTTTATATGAAAAACTTATTTTGGCATAACTCCTAAACTATGCGTCCTACAACGAAAAGGAGCTTAATTCATGACCTACCCCCAAAACTCGAAAATTCCATCCAAATCCTGAAAAAAATGAAATTTTTATATGAAAAACTTGTTTTGCTCATATCTCCTAAACTATGCGTCGTAGAGCGAAAAGGAGCTTAATTCATGACCACCCCCAAAACTCGCAAATTCCAGCCAAATCCTGGCAAAATTGAAATTTTTATATGAAGAACATGTTTTGCTCATATCTCCTAAACTATGCGTCCTAAAGCGAAAAGGAGCTTAATTCATGACCTACCCCAAAAAATTTAAAATTCCATCCAAATCCTGAAAAAATTAAAAATTCCATCACAATCCTTTTTTTATATGAAAACTTGTTTTGCTCATATCTCCTAAACTATGCGTCCTAGAGCGAAAAGGAGCTTAATTCATGACCACCCCCAAAAAATCGAAAATTCCATCCAAATCGTAAAAAATTGAAATTTTTATATGCAAAATTCGTTTTGCTCATATCCCCTAAACTATGCGTCCTAGGGCGAATAGGAGCTTAATTCATGACTACCACTAAAAAATCGAAAATTCCATCGAAATCCTGAATACATTGAAATTTTTATATGAAAAACTTTTTTGCTCATATCTCCTAAACTATGCGTCCTAGAGCGAAAAGGAGCTTAATTCATGACCACCCCAAAAAAATCACAAATTCCATCCAAATCCTGCAAAATTACATTTTTATATGAAAAACTTGTTTTGCTCATATCTCCTAAACTATGCGTCCTAGAGCGAAAAGGAGATTAATTCATGACCACCCCCAAAAAATCGAAAATTCCATCCAAATCCTGAAAAAAATTAAATTTTTATATGAAAAACTTGTTTTGCTCATATCTCCTAAACTATGCGTCCTAGAGCGAAAAGGAGAATAATTCATGACCACCCCCAAAAAATCGAAAATTCCATCCAAATCCTGAAAAAAATTAAATTTTTATATGAAAAACTTGTTTTGCTCATATCTCCTAAACTATGCGTCCTAGAGCGAAAAGGAGCTTAATTCATGACCACCCTCAAAAAATTGAAAATTCCATCCAAATCATGGAAAATTAGAAATTTTATATGAAAAACTTGTTTTGCTCGTATCTCCTAAACTATGCGTCCTAGAGCGAAAAGGAGCTTAATTCATGACCACCCTCAAAAAATTGAAAATTCCATCCAAATCATGGAAAAATTGAAATTTTTATATGAAAAACTTGTTTTGCTCATATCTCCTAAACTATGCGCCCTAGAGCGAAAAGGAGATTAATTCATAACCACCCTCAAAAAATTTAAAATTCCATCCAAATCATGGAAAAATTTAAATTTTTATATGAAAAACTTGTTTTGCTCATATCTCGTAAACTATGCGTCCTAGAGCGAAAAGGAGCTTAATTCATGACCACCCTCAAAACATTGAAAATTCCATCCAAATCCTGAAAAATTGTAAATTTTTTTATGAAAAACTTGTTTTGCTCATATCTCCTAAACTATGCGTCCTAGAGCGAAAAGGCGCTTAATTCATGACCACCCCCAAAAAATCGAAAATTCCATCCAAATCCCAAAAAAATTTAAATTTTTTATGAAAAACTTGTTTTGCTGATATCTCCTAAACTATGCGTCCTAGAGCGAAAAGAAGCTTAATTCATGACCACCCCCAAAAAATCGAAAATTCCATCAAAATCCCCAAAAAATTAAAATTTTTATATGAAAAGTTGGTTTTGCTCATATCTCCTAAACTATGCGTCCTAGAGCGAAAAGAAGCTTAATTCATGACCACCCCCAAAAAATCGAAAATTCCATCAAAATCCCCAAAAAATTAAAATTTTTATATGAAAAGTTGGTTTTGCTCATATCTCCTAAACTATGCGTCCTAGAGCGAAAAGAAGCTTAATTCATGACTACCCCCAAAAAATTGAAAATTCCATCCAAATCCCAAAAAAATTTAAATTTTTTTATGAAAAACTTGTTTTGCTCATATCTCCTAAACTATGCGTCCTAAAGCGAAAAGGAGCTTAATTATTGACCACCCTCAAAAAATCGAAAATTCCATCAAAATCCCCAAAAAATTAAAATTTTTATATGAAAAACTTGTTTTGCTCATATCTCCTAAACTATGCGTCCTAGAGCGAAAAGAAGCTTAATTCATGACCACCCCCAAAAAATCGAAAATTCCATCCAAATCCCAAAAAAAATTAAACTTTTTATATGAAAAACTTGTTTTGCTCATATCTCCTAAACTATGCGTCCTAGAGCGAAAAGGAGCTTAATTCATGACCACCCTCAAAAAAATTAAAATTCCATCCAAATCATGGAAAAATTGAAATTTTTATATGAAAAACTTGTTTTGCTCATATCTCCTAAACTATGCGTCCTAGAGCGAAAAGGAGCTTAATTCATGACCACCCCCAAAAAATCGAAAATTCCATCCAAATCCTGAAAAATTTGCAATTTTTAAATGAAAAACTTGTTTTGCTCATATCTCCTAAACTATGCGTCCTGGAGCGAAAAGGAGCTTAATTCATGACCACCCTCAAAAAATTGAAAATTCCATCCAAATCATGGAAAAATTGAAATTTTTAAATGAAAAACTTGTTTTGCTCATATCTCCTAAACTATGCGTCCTAGAGCGAAAAGGAGCTTAATTCTTGATCACCCCCAAAAAATCGAAAATTCCATCATAATCCCCAAAAAATTGTAAATTTTTATATGAAAAACTTGTTTTGCTCATATCTCCTAAACTATGCGTCCTAGAGCGAAAAGGAGCTTAATTCATGACCACCCCCAAAAAATTGAAAATTCTATCCAAATCATGGAAAAATTGAAATTTTTATATGAAAAACTTGTTTTGCTCATATCTCCTAAACTATGCGTCCTAGAGCGAAAAGGAGCTTAATTCATGACCACCCTCAAAAAATCGAAAATTCCATCCAAATCCTGAAAAATTTGAAATTTTTAAATGAAAAACTTGTTTTGCTCATATCTCTTAAACTATGCGTCCTAGAGCGAAAAGAAGCTTAATTCATGACCACCCCCAAAAAATTGAAAATGCCATCAAAATCCCCAAAAAATTAAAATTTTTATATGAAAAATTTGTTTTGCTCATATCTCCTAAACTATGCGTCCTAGGGCGAAAAGGAGCTTAATTCATGACCACCCCAAAAAAATTTAAAATTCCATCTAAATCATGGAAAAATTGAAATTTGTATATGAAAAACTTGTTTGCTCATATCTCCTAAACTATGCGTCCTAGGGCGAAAAGAAGCTTAATTCATGACCACCCCCAAAAAATCGAAAATTCCATCCAAATCCTGAAAAATTTGAAATTTTTAAATCCCATCCAAATCTTGAAAAATTGTAAATTTTTATATGAAAAACTTGTTTTGCTCATATCTCCTAAACTATGCGTCCTAGAGCGAAAAGGAGCTTAATTCATGACCACCCCCAAAAAATTGAAAATTCTATCCAAATCATGGAAAAATTGAAATTTTTATATGAAAAACTTGTTTTGCTCATATCTCCTAAACTATGCGTCCTAGAGCGAAAAGGAGCTTAATTCATGACCACCCTCAAAAAATCGAAAATTCCATCCAAATCCTGAAAAATTTGAAATTTTTAAATGAAAAACTTGTTTTGCTCATATCTCCTAAACTATGCGTCCTAGAGCGAAAAGAAGCTTAATTCATGACCACCCCCAAAAAATCGAAAATTCCATCCAAATCCTGAAAAATTTGAAATTTTTAAATCCCATCCAAATCTTGAAAAATTGTAAATTTTTATATGAAAAACTTGTTTTGCTCATATCTCCTAAACTATGCGTCCTAGAGCGAAAAGGAGCTTAATTCATGACCACCCCCAAAAAATTAAAAATTCCATCCAAATCATGGAAAAATTTAAATTTGTATATGAAAAACTTGTTTTGCTCATATCTCCTAAACTATGCGTCCTAGAGCGAAAAGGAGCTTAATTCATGACCACCCCCCAAAAAATTGAAAATTTCTTCAAAATCATGGAAAAATTGAAATTTTTATATGAAAAACTTGTTTTGCTCATATCTCCAAAACTATGCGTCCTAGAGCGAAAAGGAGCTTAATTCATGACCACCCTCAAAAAATCGAAAATTCCATCCAAATCCTGAAAAATTTGAAATTTTTAAATGAAAAACTTGTTTTGCTCATTGTCTAAACTACTCTCTCTCCTAAACTATGCGTCCTAGAGCGAAAAGGAGCTTAATTCATGACCACCCTCAAAAAATTGAAAATTCCATCCAAATCATGGAAAAATTGAAATTTTTATATGAAAAACTTGTTTTGCTCATATTTCCAAAACTATGCGTCCTAGAGCGAAAAGGAGCTTAATTCATGACCACCCTCAAAAAATCGAAAATTCCATCCAAATCCTGAAAAATTGTACATTTTTATATGAAAAACTTGTTTTGCTCATATCTCCAAAACTATGCGTCCTAGAGCGAAAAGGAGCTTAATTCATGACCACCCTCAAAAAATCGAAAATTCCATCCAAATCATGGAAAAATTGAAATTTGTATATGAAAAACTTGTTTTGCTCATATCTCCTAAACTATGCGTCCTAGAGCGAAAAGGAGCTTAATTCATGACCACCCCCAAAAAATCGAAAATTCCATCCAAATCCCAAAAAAAATAAAATTTTTATATGAAAAATTAGAAAAGGAGCTTAATTCATGACCACCCTCAAAAAATTGAAAATTCCATCCAAATCCTGAAAAATTGTAAATTTTTTTATGAAAAACTTGTTTTGCTCATATCTCCTAAACTATGCGTCCTAGAGCGAAAAGGCGCTTAATTCATGACCACCCTCAAAAAATTGAAAATTCCATCAAAATCCCCAAAAAATTAAAATTTTTATATGAAAAATTTGTTTTGCTCATATCTCCTAAACTATGCGTCCTAGAGCGAAAAGGCGCTTAATTCATGACCACCCCCAAAAAATCGAAAATTCCATCCAAATCCCAAAAAAAATAAAATTTTTATATGAAAAACTTGTTTTGCTCATATCTCCTAAACTATGCGTCCTAGAGCGAAAAGAATCTTAATTCATGACAACCCCCAAAAAATCGAAAATTCCATCCGAATCCCAAAAAAATTAAAATTTTTATATGAAAAACTTGTTTTGCTCATATCTCCTAAACTATGCGTCCTAGAGCGAAAAGGAGCTTAATTCATGACCACCATCCAAATCCTGAAAAATTTGAAATTTTTAAATAAAAAACTTGTTTTGCTAATATCTCCTAAACTATGCGTCCTAGAGCGAAAAGAAGCTTAATTCATGACCACCCTCAAAAAATTGAAAATTCCATCCAAATCATGGAAAAATTGAAATTTTTATATGAAAAACTTGTTTTGCTCATATCTCCTGAACTATGCGTCCTAGAGCGAAAAGAAGCTTAATTCATGACCACCCTCAAAAAATCGAGAATTCCATCCAAATCCCAAAAAAATTAAAATTTTTATATGAAAAACTTGTTTTGCTCATATCTCATAAACTATGCGTCCTAGAGGGAAAAAGGGTTTATTTAATACCACCCTCAAAAAGTTTAAAATTCCATCCAAATCATGGAAAAATTGAAATTTTTATATGAAAAACTTGTTTTGCTCATATCTCCTAAACTATGCGTCCTAGAGCGAAAAGGAGCTTAATTCATGACCACCCTCAAAAAATTTAAAATTCCATCCAAATCATGGAAAAATGGAAATTTTTATATGAAAAACTTGTTTTGCTCGTATCTCCTAAACTATGCGTCCTAGAGCGAAAAGGAGATTAATTCATGACCACCCTCACAAAATTGAAAATTCCATCCAAATCATGGAAAAATTTAAATTTTTATATGAAAAACTTGTTTTGCTCATATCTCCTGAACTATGCGTCCTAGAGCGAAGAGGAGTTTAATTCATGACCACCCTCAAAAAATCGAAAATTCCATCCAAATCATGGAAAAATTTGAAATTTTTAAATAAAAAACTTGTTTTGCTCATATCTCTTAAACTATGCGTCCTAGAGCGAAAAGGAGCTTAATTCATGACCACCCTCAAAAAATTGAAAATTCCATCCACATCATGGAAAAATTGAAATTTTTATATGAAAAACTTGTTTTGCTCATATCTCCTAAACTATGCGTCCCAGAGCGAAAAGAAGCTTAATTCATGACCACCCCCAAAAAAGTCGAAAATTCCATCAAAACCCCCAAAAAATTAAAATTTTTATATGAAAAATTTGTTTTGCTCATATCTCCTAAACTATGCGTCCTAGAGCGAAAAGAAGGTTAATTCATGACCACCCCCAAAAAATCCAAAATTCCATCCAAATCCCAAAAAAATTAAAATTTTTATATGAAAAAATTGTTTTGCTCATATCTCCTAAACTATGCGTCCTAGAGCGTAAAGGAGCTTAATTCATGACCACCACCAAAAAAGTCGAAAATTCCATCAAACCCCCAAAAAATTAAAATTTTTATATGAAAAACTTGTTTTGCTCATATCTCCTAAACTATGCGTCCTAGAGCGAAAAGGAGCTTAATTCATGACCACCCCCAAAAAATTGAAAATTCCATATCTGCTAAACTATGCGTCCTAGAGCGTAAAGGAGCTTAATTCATGACCACCCTCAAAAAATTGAAAATTCCATTAAAATCCCCAAAAAATTAAAATTTTTATATGAAAAACTTGTTTTGCTCATATCTCCTAAACTATGCGTCCTAGAGCGAAAAGGAGCTTAATTCATGACCACCCTCAAAAAATTGAAAATTCCATCCAAATCATGGAAAAATTGACATTTTTACATGAAAAACTTGTTTTGCTCATATCCCTTAAACTATGCGACCTAGAGCGAAAAGGAGCTTAATTCATGACCACCCCCAAAAAATCGAAAATTCCATCCAAATCCCAAAAAAATTAAAATTTTTATATGAAAAAATTGTTTTGCTCATATCTCCTAAACTATGCGTCCTAGAGCGTAAAGGAGCTTAATTCATGACCACCCTCAAAAAATTGAAAATTCCATTAAAATCCCCAAAAAATTAAAATTTTTATATGAAAAACTTGTTTTGCTCATATCTCCTAAACTATGCGTCCTAGAGCGAAAAGAAGCTTAATTCATGACCACCCCCAAAAAATTGAAAATTCCATCCAAATCATGGAAAAATTGAAATTTTTATATGAAAAACTTGTTTTGCTCATATCCCTTAAACTATGCGACCTAGAGCGAAAAGGAGCTTAATTCATGACCACCCCCAAAAAATCTAAAATTCCATCCAAATCCCAAAAAAATTAAAATTTTTATATGAAAAAATTGTTTTGCTCATATCTCCTAAACTATGCGTCCTAGAATGAAAAGAAGCTTAATTCATGACCACCCCCAAAAAATCTAAAATTCCATCCAAATCCCCAAAAAATTAAAATTTTTATATGAAAAACTTGTTTTGCTCATATCTCCTAAACTATGCGTCCTAGAGCGAAAAGAAGCTTAATTCATGACCACCCCCAAAAAATTGAAAATTCCATCCAAATCATGGAAAAATTGAAATTTTTATATGAAAAACTTGTTTTGATCATATCTCCTAAACTATGCGTCCTAGAGCGAAAAGGAGCTTAATTCATGACCACCCTCAAAAAATTGAAAATCCATCCAAATCCTGAAAAATTTTAAATTTTTATATGAAAAACTTGTTTTGCTCATATCTCCTAAACTATGCGTCCTAGAGCGAAAAGGAGCTTAATTCATGACCACCCCCAAAAAATTGAAAATTCCATCCAAATCATGGAAAAATTGAAATTTTTATATGAAAAACTTGTTTTGATCATATCTCCTAAACTATGCGTCCTGGAGCGAAAAGGAGCTTAAATCATGACCACCCTCAAAAAATCGAAAATTCCATCCAAATCATGGAAAAATTGAAATTTTTATATGAAAAACTTGTTTTGCTCATATCCCTTAAACTATGCGACCTAGAGCGAAAAGGAGCTTAATTCATGACCACCCCCAAAAAGTCGAAAATTCCATCCAAATCCCCAAAAAATTAAAATTTTTATATGAAAAACTTGTTTTGCTCATATCTCCTAAACTATGCGTCCTAGAGCGAAAAGGAGCTTAATTCATGACCACCCTCAAAAAATCGAAAATTCCATCCAAATCCTGAAAAATTGTAAATTTTTATATGAAAAACTTGTTTTGCTCATATCTCCTAAACTATGCGTCCTAGAGCGAAAAGGAGCTTAATTCATGACCACCCTCAAAAAATCGAAAATTCCATCCAAATCCTGAAAAATTTGAAATTTTTAAATGAAAAACTTGTTTTGCTCATATCTCCTAAACTATGCGTCTTAGAGCGAAAAGGAGATTAATTCATGACCACCCTCAAAAAATTGAAAATTCCATCCAAATCATGGAAAAATTGAAATTTTTATATGAAAAACTTGTTTTGCTCATATCTCCTAAACTATGCGTCCTAGAGCGAAAAGGAGCTTAATTCATGACCACCCTCAAAAAATCGACAATTCCATCCATATCCTGAAAAATTGTAAATTTTTATACGAGAAACTTGTTTTGCTCATATCTCCTAAACTATGCGTCCTAGAGCGAAAAGAAGCTTAATTCATGACCACCCCCAAAAAATCGAAAATTCCATCCAAATCCCAAAAAAATTAAAATTTTTATATAAAAAACTTGTTTTGCTCATATCTCCTAAACTATGCGTCCTAGAGCGAAAAGGAGCTTAATTCATGATCACCCCCAAAAAATCGAAAATGCCATCAAAATCCCAAAAAAATTAAAATTTTTATATGAAAAATTTGTGTTGCTCATATCTCCTAAACTATGCGTCCTAGAGCGAAAAGGAGCTTAATTCATGACCACCCTCAAAAAATTGAAAATTCCATCCAAATCATGGAAAAATTGAAATTTTTATATGAAAAACTTGTTTTGCTCATATCTCCTAAACTATGCGTCCTAGAGCGAAAAGAAGCTTAATTCATGACCACCCCCAAAAAATCGAAAATTCCATCCAAATCATGGAAAAATTGAAATTTTTATATGAAAAACTTGTTTTGCTCATATCTCCTAAACTATGCGTCCTAGAGCGAAAAGGAGCTTAATTCATGACCTCCCCCAAAAAATCGAAAATTCCATCCAAATGCTGAACAATTTGCAATTTTTAAATGAAAAATTTGTTTTGCTCATATCTCCTAAACTATGCGTCCTAGAGCGAAAAGAAGCTTAATTCATGACCACCCCCAAAAAATCGAAAATTCCATCCAAATCATGGAAAAATTGAAATTTTTATATGAAAAACTTGTTTTGCTCATATCTCCTAAACTATGCGTCCTAGAGCGAAAAGGAGCTTAATTCATGACCACCCTCAAAAAATCGAAAATTCCATCCATATCCTGAAAAATTGTAAATTTTTATACGAGAAACTTGTTTTGCTCATATCTCCTAAACTATGCGTCTTAGAGCGAAAATGAGCTTAATTCATGACCACCCTCAAAAAATCGAAAATTCCATCCAAATCCTGAAAAATTTGAAATTTGTATATGAAAAACTTGTTTTGCTCATATCTCCTAAACTATGCGTCCTAGAGCGAAAAGGAGCTTAATTCATGACCACCCTCAAAAAATTGAAAATTCCATCCAAATCATGGAAAAATTGAAATTTTTATATGAAAAACTTGTTTTGCTCATATCTCCTAAACTATGCGTCCTAGAGCGAAAAGGAGCTTAATTCATGACCACCATCAAAAAATCGAAAATTCCATCCAAATCCTGAAAAATTTGAAATTTTTAAATGAAAAACTTGTTTTGCTCATATCTCCTAAACTATGCGTCCTAGAGCGAAAAGGAGCTTAATTCATGACCTCCCCCAAAAAATCGAAAATTCCATCCAAATCCTGAAAAATTTTAAATTTGTATATGAAAAACTTGTTTTGCTCATATCTCCTAAACTATGCGTCCTACAGCGAAAAGGAGATTAATTCATGACCACCCCCAAAAAATCGAAAATTCCATCCAAATCCTGAAAAATTGTAAATTTTTATATGAGAAACTTGTTTTGCTCATATCTTCTAAACTATGCGTCTTAGAGCGAAAATGAGCTTAATTCATGACCACCCTCAAAAAATCGAAAATTCCATCCACATCCTGAAAAATTGTAAATTTTTATATGAGAAACTTGTTTTGCTCATATCTTCTAAACTATGCGTCTTAGAGCGAAAATGAGCTTAATTCATGACCACCCTCAAAAAATCGAAAATTCCATCCATATCCTGAAAAATTTGAAATTTGTATATGAAAAACTTGTTTTGCTCATATCTCCTAAACTATGCGTCCTAGAGCGAAAAGGAGCTTAATTCATGACCACCCTCAAAAAATTGAAAATTCCATCCAAATCATGGAAAAATTGAAATTTTTATATGAAAAACTTGTTTTGCTCATATCTCCTAAACTATGCGTCCTAGAGCGAAAAGGAGCTTAATTCATGACCACCCCCAAAAAATTGAAAATTCCATCCAAATCATGGAAAAATTGAAATTTTTATATGAAAAACTTGTTTTGCTCATATCTCCTAAACTATGCGTCCTAGAGCGAAAAGGAGCTTAATTCATGACCACCCTCAAAAAATTTAAAATTCCATCCAAATCATGGAAAAATGGAAATTTTTATATGAAAAACTTGTTTTGCTCGTATCTCCTAAACTATGCGTCCTAGAGCGAAAAGGAGATTAATTCATGACCACCCTCACAAAATTGAAAATTCCATCCAAATCATGGAAAAATTGAAATTTTTATATGAAAAACTTGTTTTGCTCATATCTCCTGAACTATGCGTCCTAGAGCGAAGAGGAGTTTAATTCATGACCACCCTCAAAAAATCGAAAATTCCATCCAAATCATGGAAAAATTTGAAATTTTTAAATAAAAAACTTGTTTTGCTCATATCTCTTAAACTATGCGTCCTAGAGCGAAAAGGAGCTTAATTCATGACCACCCTCAAAAAATTGAAAATTCCATCCACATCATGGAAAAATTGAAATTTTTATATGAAAAACTTGTTTTGCTCATATCTCCTAAACTATGCGTCCCAGAGCGAAAAGAAGCTTAATTCATGACCACCCCCAAAAAAGTCGAAAATTCCATCAAAACCCCCAAAAAATTAAAATTTTTATATGAAAAATTTGTTTTGCTCATATCTCCTAAACTATGCGTCCTAGAGCGAAAAGAAGGTTAATTCATGACCACCCCCAAAAAATCCAAAATTCCATCCAAATCCCAAAAAAATTAAAATTTTTATATGAAAAAATTGTTTTGCTCATATCTCCTAAACTATGCGTCCTAGAGCGTAAAGGAGCTTAATTCATGACCACCATCAAAAAATCGAAAATTCCATCCAAATCCTGAAAAATTTGAAATTTTTAAATGAAAAACTTGTTTTGCTCATATCTCCTAAACTATGCGTCCTAGAGCGAAAAGGAGCTTAATTCATGACCACCCTCAAAAAATCGAAAATTCCATCCAAATCCTGAAAAATTGTAAATTTTTATATGAAAAACTTGTTTTGCTCATATCTCCTAAACTATGCGTCCTACAGCGAAAAGGAGATTAATTCATGACCACCCCCAAAAAATCGAAAATTCCATCCAAATCCCAAAAAAATTAAAATTTTTATATAAAAAACTTGTTTTGCTCATATCTCCTAAACTATGCGTCCTAGAGCGAAAAGGAGCTTAATTCATGATCACCCCCAAAAAATCGAAAATTCCATCCAAATCCCAAAAAAATTAAAATTTTTATATAAAAAACTTGTTTTGCTCATATCTCCTAAACTATGCGTCCTAGAGCGAAAAGGAGCTTAATTCATGACCACCCCCAAAAAATCGAAAATTCCATCCAAATCCCAAAAAAATTAAAATTTTTATATAAAAAACTTGTTTTGCTCATATCTCCTAAACTATGCGTCCTAGAGCGAAAAGGGCTTAATTCATGACCACCCTCAAAAAATCGAAAATTCCATCCAAATCCTGAAAAATTTTAAATTTTTATATGAAAAACTTGTTTTGCTCATATCTCCTAAACTATGCGTCCTAGAGCGAAAAGGAGCTTAATTCATGACCACCCCCAAAAAATCGAAAATTCCATCCAAATCCCAAAAAAATTAAAATTTTTATATAAAAAACTTGTTTTGCTCATATCTCCTAAACTATGCGTCCTAGAGCGAAAAGGAGCTTAATTCATGATCACCCCCAAAAAATTGAAAATTCCATCCAAATCATGGAAAAATTGAATTTTTTATATGAAAAACTTGTTTTGCTCATATCTCCTAAACTATGCGTCCTAGAGCGAAAAGGAGCTTAATTCATGACCACCCTCAAAAAATCGAAAATTCCATCCAAATCCTGAAAAATTTTAAATTTTTATATGAAAAACTTGTTTTGCTCATATCTCCTAAACTATGCGTCCTAGAGCGAAAAGGAGCTTAATTCATGACCACCCCCAAAAAATCGAAAATTCCATCCAAATCCCAAAAAAATTAAAATTTTTATATAAAAAACTTGTTTTGCTCATATCTCCTAAACTATGCGTCCTAGAGCGAAAAGGAGCTTAATTCATGACCACCCCCAAAAAATCGAAAATTCCATCAAAATCCCCAAAAAATTAAAATTTTTATATGAAAAATTTGTTTTGCTCATATCTCCTAAACTATGCGCCCTAGAGCGAAAAGGAGCTTAATTCATGATCACCCCCAAAAAATTGAAAATTCCATCCAAATCATGGAAAAATTGAAATTTTTATATGAAAACCTTGTTTTGCTCATATCTCCTAAACTATGCGCCCTAGAGCGAAAAGAGCTTAATTCATGATCACCCTAAAAAAAATTAAAATTCCATCCAAATCATGGAAAAATTGAAATTTTTATATGAAAAATTTGTTTTGCTCATATCTCCTAAACTATGCGTCCTAGAGCGAAAAGGAGCTTAATTCATGACCACCCTCAAAAAATCGAAAATTCCATCCAAATCCTGAAAAATTGTAAATTTTTATACGAGAATTTTGTTTTGCTCATATCTCCTAAACTATGCGTCCTAGAGCGAAAAGGAGCTTAATTCATGACCACCCTCAAAAAATCGAAAATTCCATCCAAATCCTGAAAAATTGTAAATTTTTGTATGAAAAACTTGTTTTGCTCATATCTCCTAAACTATGCGTCCTAGAGCGAAAAGGAGCTTAATTCATGACCACCCCCAAAAAAACGAAAATTCCATCAAAATCCCCAAAAAATTAAAATTTTTATATGAAAAATTTGTTTTGCTCATATCTCCTAAACTATGCGCCCTAGAGCGAAAAGGAGCTTAATTCATGACCACCCCCAAAAAGTCGAAAATTCCATCCATAATTCATGACCACCCTCAAAAAATTGAAAATTCCATCCAACTCATGGAAAAATTTAAATTTGTAGATGAAAAACTTGTTTTGCTCATATCTCCTAAACTACGCGTCCTAGAGCGAAAAGAAGCTTAATTCATGACCACCCCCAAAAATCGAAAATTCCATCCAAATCCTGAAAAATTGTAAATTTTTATACGAGAAACTTGTTTTGCTCATATCTCCTAAACTATGCGTCCTAGAGCGAAAAGGAGCTTAATTCATGACCACCCTCAAAAAATCGAAAATTCCATCCAAATCCTGAAAAATTTTAAATTTTTATATGAAAAACTTGTTTTGCTCATATCTCCTAAACTATGCGTCCTAGAGCGAAAAGGAGCTTAATTCATGACCACCCCCAAAAAATCGAAAATTCCATCCAAATCCCAAAAAAATTAAAATTTTTATATAAAAAACTTGTTTTGCTCATATCTCCTAAACTATGCGTCCTAGAGCGAAAAGGAGCTTAATTCATGATCACCCCCAAAAAATTGAAAATTCCATCCAAATCATGGAAAAATTGAAATTTTTATATGAAAAACTTGTTTTGCTCATATCTCCTAAACTATGCGTCCTAGAGCGAAAAGGAGCTTAATTCATGACCACCCCCAAAAAATCGAAAATTCCATCAAAATCCCCAAAAAATTAAAATTTTTATATGAAAAATTTGTTTTGCTCATATCTCCTAAACTATGCGCCCTAGAGCGAAAAGGAGCTTAATTCATGATCACCCCCAAAAAATTGAAAATTCCATCCAAATCATGGAAAAATTGAAATTTTTATATGAAAAACTTTTTTTGCTCATATCTCCTAAACTATGCGTTCTAGAGCGAAAAGAGCTTAATTCATGATCACCCTCAAAAAAATTAAAATTCCATCCAAATCATGGAAAAATTGAAATTTTTATATGAAAAATTTGTTTTGCTCATATCTCCTAAACTATGCGTCCTAGAGCGAAAAGGAGCTTAATTCATGACCACCCTCAAAAAATCGAAAATTCCATCCAAATCCTGAAAAATTGTAAATTTTTATATGAAAAACTTGTTTTGCTCATATCTCCTAAACTATGCGTCCTAGAGCGAAAAGGAGCTTAATTCATGACCACCCCCAAAAAATTGAAAATTCCATCCAAATCATGGAAAAATTGAAATTTTTATATGAAAAACTTGTTTTGCTCATATCTCCTAAACTATGCGTCCTAGAGCGAAAAGGAGCTTAATTCATGACCACCCTCAAAAAATCGAAAATTCCATCCAAATCCTGAAAAATTGTAAATTTTTATATGAAAAACTTGTTTTGCTCATATCTCCTAAACTATGCGTCCTAGAGCGAAAAGGAGCTTAATTCATGACCACCCCCAAAAAATTGAAAATTCCATCCAAATCCTGAAAAATTGTAAATTTTTATACGAGAAACTTGTTTTGCTCATATCTCCTAAACTATGCGTCCTAGAGCGAAAAGGAGCTTAATTCATGACCACCCCCAAAAAATTGAAAATTCCATCCAAATCCTGAAAAATTGTAAATTTTTATACGAGAAACTTGTTTTGCTCATATCTCCTAAACTATGCGCCCTAGAGCGAAAAGGAGCTTAATTCATGACCACCCCCAAAAAATTGAAAATTCCATCAAAATCCCCAAAAAATTAAAATTTTTATATGGAAAATTTGTTTTGCTCATATCTCCTAAACTATGCGCCCTAGAGCGAAAAGGAGCTTAATTCATGATCACCCCCAAAAAATTGAAAATTCCATCCAAATCATGGAAAAATTGAAATTTTTATATGAAAAACTTGTTTTGCTCATATCTCCTAAACTATGCGTTCTAGAGCGAAAAGAGCTTAATTCATGATCACCCTCAGAAAAATTAAAATTCCATCCAAATCATGGAAAAATTGAAATTTTTATATGAAAAATTTGTTTTGCTCATATCTCCTAAACTATGCGTCCTAGAGCGAAAAGGAGCTTAATTCATGACTACCCTCAAAAAATCGAAAATTCCATCCAAATCCTGAAAAATTGTAAATTTTTATATGAAAAACTTGTTTTGCTCATATCTCCTAAACTATGCGTCCTAGAGCGAAAAGGAGCTTAATTCATGACCACCCCCAAAAAATTGAAAATTCCATCCAAATCATGGAAAAATTGAAATTTTTATATGAAAAACTTGTTTTGCTCATATCTCCTAAACTATGCGTCCTAGAGCGAAAAGGAGCTTAATTCATGATCACCCCCAAAAAATTGAAAATTCCATCCAAATCATGGAAAAATTGAAATTTTTATATGAAAAACTTGTTTTGCTCATATCTCCTAAACTATGCGTCCTAGAGCGAAAAGGAGCTTAATTCATGACCACCCCCAAAAAATCGAAAATTCCATCAAAATCCCCAAAAAATTAAAATTTTTATATGAAAAATTTGTTTTGCTCATATCTCCTAAACTATGCGCCCTAGAGCGAAAAGGAGCTTAATTCATGATCACCCCCAAAAAATTGAAAATTCCATCCAAATCATGGAAAAATTGAAATTTTTATATGAAAAACTTATCTCCTAAACTATGCGTCCTAGAGCGAAAAGGAGCTTAATTCATGACCACCCTCAAAAAATCGAAAATTCCATCCAAATCCTGAAAAATTGTAAATTTTTATATGAAAAACTTGTTTTGCTCATATCTCCTAAACTATGCGTCCTAGAGCGAAAAGGAGCTTAATTCATGACCACCCCCAAAAAATTGAAAATTCCATCCAAATCATGGAAAAATTGAAATTTTTATATGAAAAACTTGTTTTGCTCATATCTCCTAAACTATGCGTCCTAGAGCGAAAAGGAGCTTAATTCATGACCACCCTCAAAAAATCGAAAATTCCATCCAAATCCTGAAAAATTGTAAATTTTTATATGAAAAACTTGTTTTGCTCATATCTCCTAAACTATGCGTCCTAGAGCGAAAAGGAGCTTAATTCATGACCACCCCCAAAAAATTGAAAATTCCATCCAAATCCTGAAAAATTGTAAATTTTTATACGAGAAACTTGTTTTGCTCATATCTCCTAAACTATGCGTCCTAGAGCGAAAAGGAGCTTAATTCATGACCACCCCCAAAAAATTGAAAATTCCATCCAAATCCTGAAAAATTGTAAATTTTTATACGAGAAACTTGTTTTGCTCATATCTCCTAAACTATGCGCCCTAGAGCGAAAAGGAGCTTAATTCATGACCACCCCCAAAAAATTGAAAATTCCATCCAAATCATGGAAAAATTGAAATTTTTATATGAAAAATTTGTTTTGCTCATATCTCCTAAACTATGCGTCCTAGAGCGAAAAGGAGCTTAATTCATGACTACCCTCAAAAAATCGAAAATTCCATCCAAATCCTGAAAAATTGTAAATTTTTATATGAAAAACTTGTTTTGCTCATATCTCCTAAACTATGCGTCCTAGAGCGAAAAGGAGCTTAATTCATGACCACCCCCAAAAAATTGAAAATTCCATCCAAATCATGGAAAAATTGAAATTTTTATATGAAAAACTTGTTTTGCTCATATCTCCTAAACTATGCGTCCTAGAGCGAAAAGGAGCTTAATTCATGACCACCCTCAAAAAATCGAAAATTCCATCCAAATCCTGAAAAATTGTAAATTTTTATATGAAAAACTTGTTTTGCTCATATCTCCTAAACTATGCGTCCTAGAGCGAAAAGGAGCTTAATTCATGACCACCCCCAAAAAATTGAAAATTCCATCCAAATCCTGAAAAATTGTAAATTTTTATACGAGAAACTTGTTTTGCTCATATCTCCTAAACTATGCGTCCTAGAGCGAAAAGGAGCTTAATTCATGACCACCCTCAAAAAATCGAAAATTCCATCCAAATCATGGAAAAATTGAAATTTTTGTATGAAAAACTTGTTTTGCTCATATCTCCTAAACTATGCGTCCTAGAGCGAAAAGGAGCTTAATTCATGACCACCCCCAAAAAATTGAAAATTCCATCCAAATCATGGAAAAATTGAAATTTGTAGATGAAAAACTTGTTTTGCTCATATCTCCTAAACTATGCGTCCTAGAGCGAAAAGAAGCTTAATTCATGACCACCCCCAAAAAATCGAAAATTCCATCAAAATCCCCAAAAAATTAAAATTTTTATATGAAAAATTTGTTTTGCTCATATCTCCTAAACTATGCGTCCTAGAGCGAAAAGGGGCTTAATTGATAACCACCCTCAAAAAACTTAAAATTCCATCCAAATCCCAAAAAAATTTAAATTTTTATATGAAAAACTTGTTTTGCTCATATCTCCTAAACTATGCGTCTTAGAGCCAAAAGGAGATTAATTCATGACCACCCTCAAAAAATTGAAAATTCCATCCAAATCCTGAAAAATTTAAATTTTTGTATGAAAAACTTGTTTTGCTCATATCTCCTAAACTATGCGTCCTAGAGCGAAAAGGAGCTTAATTCATGACCACCCCCAAAAAATTGAAAATTCCATCCAAATCATGGAAAAATTGAAATTTTTATATGAAAGACTTGTTTTGCTCATATCTCCTAAACTATGCGTCCTAGAGCGAAAATGAGCTTAATTCATGACCACCCTCAAAAAATCGAAAATTCCATCCAAATCCTGAAAAATTTGAAATTTTTAAATGAAAAACTTATGATGCTCATATCTCCTAAACTATGCGTCCTAGAGCGAAAAGGAGCTTAATTCATGACCACCCCCAAAAAATTGAAAATTCCATACAAATCATGGAAAAATTGAAATTTTTTATATGAAAGACTTGTTTTGCTCATATCTCCTAAACTATGCGTCCTAGAGCGAAAAGGAGCTTAATTGATAAGCACCCTCAAAAAATTTAAAATTCCATCCAAATCCCAAAAAAATTAAAATTTTTATATGAAAAACTTGTTTTGCTCATATCTCCTAAACTATGCGTCCTAGAGCGAAAAGGAGCTTAATTCATGACCACCCCCAAAAAATTCAAAATTCCATCCAAATCATGGAAAAATTGTAAATTTTTATATGAAAAACTTGTTTTGCTCGTATCTCCTAAACTATGCGTCCTAGAGCGAAAAGGAGCTTAATTCATGACCACACCCACAAAAATCGAAAATTCCATCCAAATCCTGAAAAATTTGAAATTTTTAAATGAAAAACTTTTTTTGCTCATATCTCCTAAACTATGCGTCCTAGAGCGAAAAGGAGCTTAATTCGTGACCACCCCCAAAAAATCGAAAATTCCATCCAAATCCTGAAAAAAATGAAATTTTTATATGAAAAAACTTGTTTTGCTCATATCACCTAAACTATGCGTCCTAGAGGGAAAAGGAGCTTAATTCATGACCACCCTCAAAAAATTGAAAATTCCATCCAAATCATGGAAAAATTGAAATTTTTATATGAAAAAAGGAGTTTAATTCATGACCACCCTCAAAAAATTGAAAATTCCATCCAAATCATGGAAAATTTGAAATGTTATATGAAAAACTTGTTTTGCTCATATCTCCTAAACTATGCGTCCTAGAGCGAAAAGGAGATTAATTCATGACCACCCTCAAAAAATTGAAAATTCCATCCAAATCATGGAAAAATTGAAATTTTTATATGAAAAACTTGTTTTGCTCATATCTCCTAAACTATGCGTTCTAGAGCGAAAAGGAGCTTAATTCATGACCACCCTCAAAAAATTGAAAATTCCATCCAAAAAATTTAAAATCCATCCAAACCATGGAAAAATTGAAATTTTTATATGAAAAACTTTTTTTGCTCATATCTCCTAAACTATGCGTCCAAGAGCGAAAACGAGCTTAAGTCATGACCACCCTCAAAAAATTTAAAATTTCATCCAAATCATGGAAAAATTTAAATTTTTATATGAAAAACTTGTTTTGCTCATATCTCCTAAACTATGCGTCCTAGAGGGAAAACGAGCTTAATTCATGACCACCCGCAAAAAATTGAAAATTCCATCCAAATCATGGAAAAATTGAAATGTTTTTATAAAAAACTTGTTTTGCTCATATCTCCTAAACTATGCGTCCTAGAGCGAAAAGGAGCTTAATTCATTACCACCTCAAAAAATCGAAATATCCATTCAAGTCCAGAAAATTGTAAATTTTTTTATGAAAAACTTGTTTTGCTCATATCTCCTAAACTATGCGTCCTAGAGCGAAAAGGAGATTAATTCATGACCACCCTCCAAAAATTGAAAATTCCATCCAAATCATGGAAAAATTGAAATTTTTATATGAAAAACTTATTTTGCTCATATCTCCTAAACTATGCGTTCTAGAGCGAAAAGGAGCTTAATTCATGACCACCCTCAAAAAATTGAAAATTCCATCCAAAAAATTTAAAATTCCATCCAAACCATTGAAAAATTGAAATTTTTATATGAAAAACTTGTTTTGCTCATATCTCCTAAACTATGCGTCCTAGAGGGAAAACGAGCTTAATTCATGACCACCCTCAAAAAATTGAAAATTCCATCCAAATCATGGAAAAATTGAAATGTTTTTATAAAAAACTTGTTTTGCTCATATCTCCTAAACTATGCGTCCTAGAGCGAAAAGGAGCTTAATTCATGACCACCCTCAAAAAATCGAAAATTCCATCCAAATCCTGTAAAATTGTAAATTTTTATACGAGAAACTTGTTTTGCTCATATCTCCTAAACTATGCGTCCTAGAGCGAAAAGGAGCTTAATTCATGACCACCCCCAAAAAATCGAAAATTCCATCCAAATGCTGAACAATTTGCAATTTTTAAATGAAAAACTTGTTTTGCTCATATCTCCTAAACTATGCGTCCTAGCGCGAAAAGGAGCTTAATTCATGACCACCCTCAAAAAATCGAAAATTCCATCCAAATCATGGAAAATTTGAAATTTTTATATGAAAAACTTGTTTTGCTCATATCTCCTAAACTATGCGTCCTAGAGCGAAAAGGAGCTTAATTCATGACCACCCTCAAAAAATCGAAAATTCCATCCAAATCCTGAAAAATTTTAAATTTTTATATGAAAAACTTGTTTTGCTCATATCTCCTAAACTATGCGTCCTAGAGCGAAAAGGAGCTTAATTCACGACCACCCTCAAAAAATCGAAAATTCCATCCAAATCATGGAAAAATTGAAATGTTTTTATAAAAAACTTGTTTTGCTCATATCTCCTAAACTATGCGTCCTAGAGCGAAAAGGAGCTTAATTCATGACCACCCTCAAAAAATCGAAAATTCCATCCAAATCCTGAAAAATTGTAAATTTTTTTATGAAGAACTTGTTTTGCTCATATCTCCTAAACTATGCGTCCTAGAGCGAAAAGGAGCTTAATTCATGACCACCCTCAAAAAATCGAAAATTCCATCCAAATCCTGTAAAATTGTAAATTTTTATACGAGAAACTTGTTTTGCTCATATCTCCTAAACTATGCGTCCTAGAGCGAAAAGGAGCTTAATTCATGACCACCCTCAAAAAATTGAAAATTCCATCCAAATCATGGAAAAATTGAAATTTTTATATGAAAAAAGGAGTTTAATTCATGACCACCCTCAAAAAATTGAAAATTCCATCCAAATCATGGAAAATTTGAAATGTTATATGAAAAACTTGTTTTGCTCATATCTCCTAAACTATGCGTCCTAGAGCGAAAAGGAGATTAATTCATGACCACCCTCAAAAAATTGAAAATTCCATCCAAATCATGGAAAAATTGAAATTTTTATATGAAAAACTTGTTTTGCTCATATCTCCTAAACTATGCGTTCTAGAGCGAAAAGGAGCTTAATTCATGACCACCCTCAAAAAATTGAAAATTCCATCCAAAAAATTTAAAATTCCATCCAAACCATTGAAAAATTGAAATTTTTATATGAAAAACTTGTTTTGCTCATATCTCCTAAACTATGCGTCCTAGAGGGAAAACGAGCTTAACTCATGACCACCCTCAAAAAATTGAAAATTCCATCCAAATCATGGAAAAATTGAAATGTTTTTATAAAAAACTTGTTTTGCTCATATCTCCTAAACTATGCGTCCTAGAGCGAAAAGGAGCTTAATTCATGACCACCCTCAAAAAATCGAAAATTCCATCCAAATCATGGAAAATTTGAAATTTTTATATGAAAAACTTGTTTTGCTCATATCTCCTAAACTATGCGTCCTAGAGCGAAAAGGAGCTTAATTCATGACCACCCTCAAAAAATCGAAAATTCCATCCAAATGCTGAAAAATTTTAAATTTTTTTATGAAAAACTTGTTTTGCTCATATCTCCTAAACTATGCGTCCTAGAGCGAAAAGGAGCTTAATTCATGACCACCCTCAAAAAATCGAAAATTCCATCCAAATCCTGAAAAATTGTAAATTTTTATACGAGAAACTTGTTTTGCTCATATCTCCTAAACTATGCGTCCTAGAGCGAAAAGGAGCTTAATTCATGACCACCCTCAAAAAACTGAAAATTCCATCCAAATCATGGAAAATTTGAAATTTTTATATGAAAAACTTGTTTTGCTCATATCTCCTAAACTATGCGTCCTAGAGCGAAAAGGAGCTTAATTCATGACCACCCTCAAAAAATCGAAAATTCCATCCAAATCATGGAAAATTTGAAATTTTTATATGAAAAACTTGTTTTGCTCATATCTCCTAAACTATGCGTCCTAGAGCGAAAAGGAGCTTAATTCATGACCACCCTCAAAAAATCGAAAATTCCATCCAAATCCTGAAAAATTTTAAATTTTTATATGAAAAACTTGTTTTGCTCATATCTCCTAAACTATGCGTCCTAGAGCGAAAAGGAGCTTAATTCATGACCACACCCACAAAAATCGAAAATTCCATCCAAATCCTGAAAAACTTGAAATTTTTAAATGAAAAACTTGTTTTGCTCATATCTCCTAAACTATGCATCCTAGAGCGAAAAGGAGCTTAATTCATGACCACCCCCAAAAAATCGAGAATTCCATCCAAATCCTGAAAAAAATTGAAATTTTTATATGAAAAACTTGTTTTGCTCATATCTCCTAAACTATGCGTTCTAGAGCGAAAAGGAGCTTAATTCATGACCACCCTCAAAAAATTGAAAATTCCATCCAAAAAATTGAAAATTCCATCCAAATCATGAAAAAATTGAAATTTTTATATGAAAAACTTGTTTTGCTCATATCTCCTAAACTATGCGTCCTAGAGCGAAAACGAGCTTAAGTCATGACCACCCTCAAAAAATGGAAAATTCTATCCAAATCATGGAAAAATTTTAATTTTTATATGAAAAACTTGTTTTGCTCATATCTCCTAAACTATGCGTCCTAGAGCGAAAACGAGCTTAAGTCATGACCACTCTCAAAAAATTGAAAATTCCATCCAAATCATGGAAAAATTGAAATTTTTATATGAAAAACTTGTTTTGCTCATATCTCCTAAACTATGCGTCCTAGAGCGAAAAGGAGCTTAATTCATGACCACCCTCAAAAAATCGAAAATTCCATTCAAATCATGGAAAATTTGAAATTTTTATATGAAAAACTTGTTTTGCTCATATCACCTAAACTATGCGCCCTAGAGCGAAAAGGAGCTTAATTCACGACAACCCTCAAAAAATCGAAAATTCCATCCAAATCCTGAAAAATTGTAAATTTTTATATGAAAAACTTGTTTTGCTCATATCTTCTAAACTATGCGTCCTAGAGCGAAAAGGAGCTTAATTCATGACCACCCTCAAAAAATCGAAAATTCCATCCAAATCCTGAAAAATTGTAAATTTTTTTATGAAAAACTTGTTTTGCTCATATCTCCTAAACTATGCGTCCTAGAGCGAAAAGGAGCTTAATTCATGACCACCCTCAAAAAATCGAAAATTCCATCCAAATCCTGAAAAATTTTACATTTTTATACGAGAAACTTGTTTTGCTCATATCTCCTAAACTATGCGTCCTAGAGCGAAAAGGAGCTTAATTCATGACCACCCCCAAAAAATTGAAAATTCCATCCAAATCCTGAAAAATTGTAAATTTTTATACGAGAAACTTGTTTTGCTCATATCTCCTAAACTATGCGCCCTAGAGCGAAAAGGAGCTTAATTCATGACCACCCCCAAAAAATTGAAAATTCCATCAAAATCCCCAAAAAATTAAAATTTTTATATGAAAAATTTGTTTTGCTCATATCTCCTAAACTATGCGCCCTAGACGAAAAGGAGCTTAATTCATGATCACCCCCAAAAAATTGAAAATTCCATCCAAATCATGGAAAAATTGAAATTTTTATATGAAAAACTTGTTTTGCTCATATCTCCTAAACTATGCGTTCTAGAGCGAAAAGAGCTTAATTCATGATCACCCTCAGAAAAATTAAAATTCCATCCAAATCATGGAAAAATTGAAATTTTTATATGAAAAATTTGTTTTGCTCATATCTCCTAAACTATGCGTCCTAGAGCGAAAAGGAGCTTAATTCACGACCACCCTCAAAAAATCGAAAATTCCATCCAAATCATGGAAAAATTGAAATGTTTTTATAAAAAACTTGTTTTGCTCATATCTCCTAAACTATGCGTCCTAGAGCGAAAAGGAGCTTAATTCATGACCACCCCCAAAAAATCGAGAATTCCATCCAAATCCTGAAAAAAATTGAAATTTTTATATGAAAAACTTGTTTTGCTCATATCTCCTAAACTATGCGTTCTAGAGCGAAAAGGAGCTTAATTCATGACCACCCTCAAAAAATTGAAAATTCCATCCAAAAAATTGAAAATTCCATCCAAATCATGAAAAAATTGAAATTTTTATATGAAAAACTTGTTTTGCTCATATCTCCTAAACTATGCGTCCTAGAGCGAAAACGAGCTTAAGTCATGACCACCCTCAAAAAATGGAAAATTCTATCCAAATCATGGAAAAATTTTAATTTTTATATGAAAAACTTGTTTTGCTCATATCTCCTAAACTATGCGTCCTAGAGCGAAAACGAGCTTAAGTCATGACCACTCTCAAAAAATTTAAAATTCCATCCAAATCATGGAAAAATTGAAATTTTTATATGAAAAACGTGTTTTGCTCATATCTCCTAAACTATGCGTTCTAGAGCGAAAAGGAGCTTAATTCATGACCACCCTCAAAAAATTGAAAATTCCATCCAAATCATGGAAAAATTGAAATTTTTATATGAAAAACTTGTTTTGCTCATATCTCCTAAACTATGCGTCCTAGAGCGAAAAGGAGCTTAATTCATGACCACACCCACAAAAATCGAAAATTCCATCCAAATCCTGAAAAACTTGAAATTTTTAAATGAAAAACGTGTTTTGCTCATATCTCCTAAACTATGCGTCCAAGAGCGAAAACGAGCTTAAGTCATGACCACCCTCAAAAAATTGAAAATTCCATCCAAATCATGGAAAAATTGAAATTTTTATATGAAAAACTTGTTTTGCTCATATCTCCTAAACTATGCGTCCTAGAGCGAAAAGGAGCTTAATTCATGACCACCCTCAAAAAATCGAAAATTCCATTCAAATCATGGAAAATTTGAAATTTTTATATGAAAAACTTGTTTTGCTCATATCTCCTAAACTATGCGTCCTAGAGCGAAAAGGAGCTTAATTCACGACAACCCTCAAAAAATCGAAAATTCCATCCAAATCCTGAAAAATTGTAAATTTTTATATGAAAAACTTGTTTTGCTCATATCTTCTAAACTATGCGTCCTAGAGCGAAAAGGAGCTTAATTCATGACCACCCTCAAAAAATCGAAAATTCCATCCAAATCCTGAAAAATTGTAAATTTTTTTATGAAAAACTTGTTTTGCTCATATCTCCTAAACTATGCGTCCTAGAGCGAAAAGGAGCTTAATTCATGACCACCCTCAAAAAATCGAAAATTCCATCCAAATCCTGAAAAATTTTACATTTTTATACGAGAAACTTGTTTTGCTCATATCTCCTAAACTATGCGTCCTAGAGCGAAAAGGAGCTTAATTCATGACCACCCCCAAAAAATTGAAAATTCCATCCAAATCCTGAAAAATTGTAAATTTTTATACGAGAAACTTGTTTTGCTCATATCTCCTAAACTATGCGCCCTAGAGCGAAAAGGAGCTTAATTCATGACCACCCCCAAAAAATTGAAAATTCCATCAAAATCCCCAAAAAATTAAAATTTTTATATGAAAAATTTGTTTTGCTCATATCTCCTAAACTATGCGCCCTAGACGAAAAGGAGCTTAATTCATGATCACCCCCAAAAAATTGAAAATTCCATCCAAATCATGGAAAAATTGAAATTTTTATATGAAAAACTTGTTTTGCTCATATCTCCTAAACTATGCGTTCTAGAGCGAAAAGAGCTTAATTCATGATCACCCTCAGAAAAATTAAAATTCCATCCAAATCATGGAAAAATTGAAATTTTTATATGAAAAATTTGTTTTGCTCATATCTCCTAAACTATGCGTCCTAGAGCGAAAAGGAGCTTAATTCATGACCACCCTCAAAAAATCGAAAATTCCATCCAAATCCTGAAAAATTGTAAATTTTTATATGAAAAACTTGTTTTGCTCATATCTCCTAAACTATGCGTCCTAGAGCGAAAGGAGCTTAATTCATGACCACCCCCAAAAAATCGAAAATTCCATCCAAATCCCAAAAAAATTAAAATGTTTATATGAAAAACTTGTTTTGCTCATATCTCCTAAACTATGCGTCCTAGAGCGAAAAGGAGCTTAATTCATGACCACCCCCAAAAAATTGAAAATTCCATCCAAATCATGGAAAAATTTAAATTTGTAGATGAAAAACTTGTTTTGCTCATATCTCCTAAACTATGCGTCCTAGAGCGAAAAGAAGCTTAATTCATGACCACCCCCAAAAAATCGAAAATTCCATCAAAATCCCCAAAAAATTAAAATTTTTATATGAAAAATTTGTTTTGCTCATATCTCCTAAACTATGCGTCCTAGAGCGAAAAGGGGCTTAATTGATAACCACCCTCAAAAAACTTAAAATTCCATCCAAATCCCAAAAAAATTAAAATTTTTATATGAAAAACTTGTTTTGCTCATATCTCCTAAACTATGCGTCTTAGAGCCAAAAGGAGATTAATTCATGACCACCCTCAAAAAATTGAAAATTCCATCCAAATCATGGAAAAATTGAAATTTGTATATGAAAAACTTGTTTTGCTCATATCTCCTGAACTATGCGTCCTAGAGCGAAAAGGAGCTTAATTCATGACCACCCTCAAAAAATTGAAAATTCCATCCAAATCCTGAAAAATTTAAATTTTTGTATGAAAAACTTGTTTTGCTCATATCTCCTAAACTATGCGTCCTAGAGCGAAAAGGAGCTTAATTCATGACCACCCTCAAAAAATCGAAAATTCCATCCAAATCCTGAAAAATTTGAAATTTTTAAATGAAAAACTTATGATGCTCATATCTCCTAAACTATGCGTCCTAGAGCGAAAAGGAGCTTAATTCATGACCACCCCCAAAAAATTGAAAATTCCATACAAATCATGGAAAAATTGAAATTTTTTATATGAAAGACTTGTTTTGCTCATATCTCCTAAACTATGCGTCCTAGAGCGAAAAGGAGCTTAATTGATAAGCACCCTCAAAAAATTTAAAATTCCATCCAAATCCCAAAAAAATTAAAATTTTTATATGAAAAACTTGTTTTGCTCATATCTCCTAAACTATGCGTCCTAGAGCGAAAAGGAGCTTAATTCATGACCACCCCCAAAAAATTGAAAATTCCATCCAAATCATGGAAAAATTGTAAATTTTTATATGAAAAACTTGTTTTGCTCGTATCTCCTAAACTATGCGTCCTAGAGCGAAAAGGAGCTTAATTCATGACCACCCCCAAAAAATTGAAAATTCCATCCAAATCATGGAAAAATTGTAAATTTTTATATGAAAAACTTGTTTTGCTCATATCTCCTAAACTATGCGTCCTAGAGCGAAAAGGAGATTAATTCATGACCACCCTCAAAAAATTGAAAATTCCATCCAAATCATGGAAAAATTGAAATTTTTATATGAAAAACTTGTTTTGCTCATATCTCCTAAACTATGCGTCCTACAGCGAAAAGGAGCTTAATTCATGACCACCCTCAAAAAATCGAAAATTCCATCCAAATCATGGAAAAATTGATATTTGTATATGAAAAACTTGTTTTGCTCATATCTCCTAAACTATGCGTACTAGAGCGAAAAGGAGCTTAATTCATGACCACCTCTAAAAAATTTAAAATTCCATCCAAATCATGGAAAAATTGAAATTTTTATATGAAAAACTTGTTTTGCTCATATCTCCTAAACTATGCGTCCTAGAGCGAACAGAAGCTTATTTCATGACCACCCCCAAAAAATCGAAAATTCCATCCAAATCATGGAAAAATTGAAATGTTTTTATAAAAAACTTGTTTTGCTCATATCTCCTAAACTATGCGTCCTAGAGCGAAAAGGAGCTTAATTCATGACCACCCTCAAAAAATCGAAAATTCCATCCAAATCCTGAAAAATTGTAAATTTTTTTATGAAGAACTTGTTTTGCTCATATCTCCTAAACTATGCGTCCTAGAGCGAAAAGGAGCTTAATTCATGACCACCCTCAAAAAATCGAAAATTCCATCCAAATCCTGTAAAATTGTAAATTTTTATACGAGAAACTTGTTTTGCTCATATCTCCTAAACTATGCGTCCTAGAGCGAAAAGGAGCTTAATTCATGACCACCCTCAAAAAATTGAAAATTCCATCCAAATCATGGAAAAATTGAAATTTTTATATGAAAAAAGGAGTTTAATTCATGACCACCCTCAAAAAATTGAAAATTCCATCCAAATCATGGAAAATTTGAAATGTTATATGAAAAACTTGTTTTGCTCATATCTCCTAAACTATGCGTCCTAGAGCGAAAAGGAGATTAATTCATGACCACCCTCAAAAAATTGAAAATTCCATCCAAATCATGGAAAAATTGAAATTTTTATATGAAAAACTTGTTTTGCTCATATCTCCTAAACTATGCGTTCTAGAGCGAAAAGGAGCTTAATTCATGACCACCCTCAAAAAATTGAAAATTCCATCCAAAAAATTTAAAATTCCATCCAAACCATTGAAAAATTGAAATTTTTATATGAAAAACTTGTTTTGCTCATATCTCCTAAACTATGCGTCCTAGAGGGAAAACGAGCTTAACTCATGACCACCCTCAAAAAATTGAAAATTCCATCCAAATCATGGAAAAATTGAAATGTTTTTATAAAAAACTTGTTTTGCTCATATCTCCTAAACTATGCGTCCTAGAGCGAAAAGGAGCTTAATTCATGACCACCCTCAAAAAATCGAAAATTCCATCCAAATCATGGAAAATTTGAAATTTTTATATGAAAAACTTGTTTTGCTCATATCTCCTAAACTATGCGTCCTAGAGCGAAAAGGAGCTTAATTCATGACCACCCTCAAAAAATCGAAAATTCCATCCAAATGCTGAAAAATTTTAAATTTTTTTATGAAAAACTTGTTTTGCTCATATCTCCTAAACTATGCGTCCTAGAGCGAAAAGGAGCTTAATTCATGACCACCCTCAAAAAATCGAAAATTCCATCCAAATCCTGAAAAATTGTAAATTTTTATACGAGAAACTTGTTTTGCTCATATCTCCTAAACTATGCGTCCTAGAGCGAAAAGGAGCTTAATTCATGACCACCCTCAAAAAATTGAAAATTCCATCCAAATCATGGAAAATTTGAAATTTTTATATGAAAAACTTGTTTTGCTCATATCTCCTAAACTATGCGTCCTAGAGCGAAAAGGAGCTTAATTCATTACCACCTCAAAAAATCGAAAATTCCATCCAAATCCTGAAAATTGTAAATTTTATATGAAAAATTTGTTTTGCTCATATCTCCTAAACTATGCGTCCTAGAGCGAAAAGGAGCTTAATTCATGACCACCCTCAAAAAATCGAAAATTCCATCCAAATCATGGAAAATTTGAAATTTTTATATGAAAAACTTGTTTTGCTCATATCTCCTAAACTATGCGTCCTAGAGCGAAAAGGAGCTTAATTCATGACCACCCTCAAAAAATCGAAAATTCCATCCAAATCATGGAAAATTTGAAATTTTTATATGAAAAACTTGTTTTGCTCATATCTCCTAAACTATGCGTCCTAGAGCGAAAAGGAGCTTAATTCATGACCACCCTCAAAAAATCGAAAATTCCATCCAAATCCTGAAAAATTTTAAATTTTTATATGAAAAACTTGTTTTGCTCATATCTCCTAAACTATGCGTCCTAGAGCGAAAAGGAGCTTAATTCATGACCACACCCACAAAAATCGAAAATTCCATCCAAATCCTGAAAAACTTGAAATTTTTAAATGAAAAACTTGTTTTGCTCATATCTCCTAAACTATGCATCCTAGAGCGAAAAGGAGCTTAATTCATGACCACCCCCAAAAAATCGAGAATTCCATCCAAATCCTGAAAAAAATTGAAATTTTTATATGAAAAACTTGTTTTGCTCATATCTCCTAAACTATGCGTTCTAGAGCGAAAAGGAGCTTAATTCATGACCACCCTCAAAAAATTGAAAATTCCATCCAAAAAATTGAAAATTCCATCCAAATCATGAAAAAATTGAAATTTTTATATGAAAAACTTGTTTTGCTCATATCTCCTAAACTATGCGTCCTAGAGCGAAAACGAGCTTAAGTCATGACCACCCTCAAAAAATGGAAAATTCTATCCAAATCATGGAAAAATTTTAATTTTTATATGAAAAACTTGTTTTGCTCATATCTCCTAAACTATGCGTCCTAGAGCGAAAACGAGCTTAAGTCATGACCACTCTCAAAAAATTTAAAATTCCATCCAAATCATGGAAAAATTGAAATTTTTATATGAAAAACGTGTTTTGCTCATATCTCCTAAACTATGCGTTCTAGAGCGAAAAGGAGCTTAATTCATGACCACCCTCAAAAAATTGAAAATTCCATCCAAATCATGGAAAAATTGAAATTTTTATATGAAAAACTTGTTTTGCTCATATCTCCTAAACTATGCGTCCTAGAGCGAAAAGGAGCTTAATTCATGACCACACCCACAAAAATCGAAAATTCCATCCAAATCCTGAAAAACTTGAAATTTTTAAATGAAAAACGTGTTTTGCTCATATCTCCTAAACTATGCGTCCAAGAGCGAAAACGAGCTTAAGTCATGACCACCCTCAAAAAATTGAAAATTCCATCCAAATCATGGAAAAATTGAAATTTTTATATGAAAAACTTGTTTTGCTCATATCTCCTAAACTATGCGTCCTAGAGCGAAAAGGAGCTTAATTCATGACCACCCTCAAAAAATCGAAAATTCCATTCAAATCATGGAAAATTTGAAATTTTTATATGAAAAACTTGTTTTGCTCATATCTCCTAAACTATGCGTCCTAGAGCGAAAAGGAGCTTAATTCACGACAACCCTCAAAAAATCGAAAATTCCATCCAAATCCTGAAAAATTGTAAATTTTTATATGAAAAACTTGTTTTGCTCATATCTTCTAAACTATGCGTCCTAGAGCGAAAAGGAGCTTAATTCATGACCACCCTCAAAAAATCGAAAATTCCATCCAAATCCTGAAAAATTGTAAATTTTTTTATGAAAAACTTGTTTTGCTCATATCTCCTAAACTATGCGTCCTAGAGCGAAAAGGAGCTTAATTCATGACCACCCTCAAAAAATCGAAAATTCCATCCAAATCCTGAAAAATTTTACATTTTTATACGAGAAACTTGTTTTGCTCATATCTCCTAAACTATGCGTCCTAGAGCGAAAAGGAGCTTAATTCATGACCACCCCCAAAAAATTGAAAATTCCATCCAAATCCTGAAAAATTGTAAATTTTTATACGAGAAACTTGTTTTGCTCATATCTCCTAAACTATGCGCCCTAGAGCGAAAAGGAGCTTAATTCATGACCACCCCCAAAAAATTGAAAATTCCATCCAAATCCTGAAAAATTGTAAATTTTTATACGAGAAACTTGTTTTGCTCATATCTCCTAAACTATGCGTCCTAGAGCGAAAAGGGGCTTAATTGATAACCACCCTCAAAAAACTTAAAATTCCATCCAAATCCCAAAAAAATTAAAATTTTTATATGAAAAACTTGTTTTGCTCATATCTCCTAAACTATGCGTCTTAGAGCCAAAAGGAGATTAATTCATGACCACCCTCAAAAAATTGAAAATTCCATCCAAATCATGGAAAAATTGAAATTTGTATATGAAAAACTTGTTTTGCTCATATCTCCTGAACTATGCGTCCTAGAGCGAAAAGGAGCTTAATTCATGACCACCCTCAAAAAATTGAAAATTCCATCCAAATCCTGAAAAATTTAAATTTTTGTATGAAAAACTTGTTTTGCTCATATCTCCTAAACTATGCGTCCTAGAGCGAAAAGGAGCTTAATTCATGACCACCCTCAAAAAATCGAAAATTCCATCCAAATCCTGAAAAATTTGAAATTTTTAAATGAAAAACTTATGATGCTCATATCTCCTAAACTATGCGTCCTAGAGCGAAAAGGAGCTTAATTCATGACCACCCCCAAAAAATTGAAAATTCCATACAAATCATGGAAAAATTGAAATTTTTTATATGAAAGACTTGTTTTGCTCATATCTCCTAAACTATGCGTCCTAGAGCGAAAAGGAGCTTAATTGATAAGCACCCTCAAAAAATTTAAAATTCCATCCAAATCCCAAAAAAATTAAAATTTTTATATGAAAAACTTGTTTTGCTCATATCTCCTAAACTATGCGTCCTAGAGCGAAAAGGAGCTTAATTCATGACCACCCCCAAAAAATTGAAAATTCCATCCAAATCATGGAAAAATTGTAAATTTTTATATGAAAAACTTGTTTTGCTCGTATCTCCTAAACTATGCGTCCTAGAGCGAAAAGGAGCTTAATTCATGACCACCCCCAAAAAATTGAAAATTCCATCCAAATCATGGAAAAATTGTAAATTTTTATATGAAAAACTTGTTTTGCTCATATCTCCTAAACTATGCGTCCTAGAGCGAAAAGGAGATTAATTCATGACCACCCTCAAAAAATTGAAAATTCCATCCAAATCATGGAAAAATTGAAATTTTTATATGAAAAACTTGTTTTGCTCATATCTCCTAAACTATGCGTCCTACAGCGAAAAGGAGCTTAATTCATGACCACCCTCAAAAAATCGAAAATTCCATCCAAATCATGGAAAAATTGATATTTGTATATGAAAAACTTGTTTTGCTCATATCTCCTAAACTATGCGTACTAGAGCGAAAAGGAGCTTAATTCATGACCACCTCTAAAAAATTTAAAATTCCATCCAAATCATGGAAAAATTGAAATTTTTATATGAAAAACTTGTTTTGCTCGTATCTCCTAAACTATGCGTCCTGCAGCGAAAATGAGCTTAATTCATGACCACCCTCAAAAAATCGAAAATTCCATCCAAATCATGGAAAAATTGATATTTGTATATGAAAAACTTGTTTTGCTCATATCTCCTAAACTGTGCGTCCTAGAGCGAAAAGGAGCTTAATTCATAACCACCCCTAAAAAATTTAAAATTCCATCCAAATCATGGAAAAATTGAAATTTTTATATGAAAAACTTGTTTTGCTCATATCTCCTAAACTATGCGTCCTAGAGCGAACAGAAGCTTAATTCATGACCACCCCCAAAACATCGAAAATTCCATCAAAATCCCCAAAAAATTAAAATTTTTATATGAAAAACTTGTTTTGCTCATATCTCCTAAACTATGCGTCCTACAGCGAAAAGGAGCTTAATTCATGACCACCCTCAAAAAATCGAAAATTCCATCCAAATCCTGAAAAATTGTAAATTTTTATACGAGAAACTTGTTTTGCTCATATCTCCTAACCTATGCGTCCTAGAGCGAAAAGAAGCTTAATTCATGACCACCCCCAAAAAATCGAAAATTCCATCCAAATCCCAAAAAAATTAAAATTTTTATATGAAAAACTTGTTTTGCTCATATCTCCTAAACTATGCGTCCTAGAGCGAAAAGGAGCTTAATTCATGACCACCCTCAAAAAATCGAAAATTCCATCCAAATCCTGAAAAATTGTAAATTTTAATATGAAAAACTTGCTTTACTCATATCTCCTAAACTATACGTCCTAGAGCGAAAAGGAGCTTAATTCATGACCACCCCCAAAAAATTGAAAATTCCATCCAAACCATGGAAAAATTGTAAATTTTTATATGAAAAACTTGTTTTGCTCATGTCTCCTAAACTATGCGTCCTAGAGCGAAAAGGAGCTTAATTCATGACCACCCTCAAAAAATCGAAAATTCCATCCAAATCCTGAAAAATTTGAAATTTCTATATGAAAAACTTGTTTTGCTCATATCTCCTAAACTATGCGTCCTAGAGCGAAAAGGAGCTTAATTCATGACCACCCTCAAAAAATTGGAAATTCCATCCAAATCCTGAAAAATTTGAAATTTTTATATGAAAAACTTGTTTTGCTCATATCTCCTAAACTATGCGTCCTAGAGCGAAAAGGAGCTTAATTCATGACCACCCTCAACAAATCGAAAATTCCATCCAAATCCCAAAAAAATTAAAATTTTTATATGAAAAACTTGTTTTGCTCATATCTCCTAAACTATGCGTCCTAGAGCGAAAAGGAGCTTAATTCATGACCACACTAAAAAAATTGAAAATTCCATTCAAATCATGGAAAATTTTATATGAAAAACTTGTTTTGCTCATATCTCCTAAACTATGCGTCCTAGAGCGAAAAGGAGCTTAATTCATAACCATCCTCAAAAAATTGAAAATTCCATCCAAATCATGGAAAAATTTAAATTTTTATATGAAAAATGTTTGTGCTCATATCTCCTAACTACGTCCTAGAGCGAAAAGGAGCTTAATTCATGACCACCCTCAAAAAATTTAAAATTCCATCCAAATCATGGAAAAATTTAAATTTTTATATGAAAAACTTGTTTTGCTCATATCTCCTAAACTATGCGTCCTAGAGCGAAAAGGAGCTTAATTCATGACCACCCCCAAAAAATCGGAAATTCCATCCATATCCTGAAAAATTTGAAATTTTTAAATGAAAAACTTGTTTTGCTCATATCTCCTAAACTATGCGTCCTAGAGCGAAAAGGAGCTTAATTCATGACCATCCTCAAAAAATTGAAAATTCCATCCAAATCATGGAAAAATTTAAATTTTTATATGAAAAATGTTTGTGCTCATATCTCCTAACTACGTCCTAGAGCGAAAAGGAGCTTAATTCATGACCACCCTCAAAAAATTTAAAATTCCATCCAAATCATGGAAACATTGAAATTTTTATATGAAAAACTTGTTTTGCTCATATCTCCTAAACTATGCGTCCTAGAGCGAAAAGGAGCTTAATTCATGACCACCCCCAAAAAATCGAAAATTCCATCCAAATCCTGACAAAAATGAAATTTTTATATGAAAAAACTTGTTTTGCTCATATCTCCTAAACTATGCGTCCTAGAGCGAAAAGGAGCTTAATTCATGACTACCCCCAAAAAATCGAAAATTCCATCCAAATCCTGAAAAAAAATGAAATTTTTATATGAAAAAATTTGTTTTGCTCATATCTCCCAAACTATGCGTCCTAGAGCGTAAAGGAGCTTAATTCATGACCACCCTCAAAAAATCGAAAATTCCATCCAAATCATGGAAAAATTGAAATTTTTATATGAAAAACTTTTATATCTCCTAAACTATGCGTCCTAGAGCGAAAGGAGCTAATTCATGACCACCCTCAAAAAATTGAAAATTCCATCCAAATCCTGAAAAATTTGAAATTTTTATATGAAAAACTTGTTTTGCTCATATCTCCTAAACTATACGTCCTAGAGGGAAAAGGAGCTTAATTCATGAGCACCCTCAAAAAATTGAAAATTCCATCCAAATCCTGAAAATTTTTAAATTTTTATATGAAAAACTTGTTTTGCTCATATCTCCTAAACTATGCGTCCTAGAGCGTAAAGGAGCTTAATTCATGACCACCCTCAAAAAATCGAAAATTCCATCCAAATCATGGAAAAATTGAAATTTTTATATGAAAAACTTTTATATCTCCTAAACTATGCGTCCTAGAGCGAAAGGAGCTAATTCATGACCACCCTCAAAAAATCGAAAATTCCATCCAAATCCTGAAAAATTTGAAATTTTTATATGAAAAACTTGTTTTGCTCATATCTCCTAAACTATGCGTCCTAGAGCAAAAAGGAGCTTAATTCATGACCACCCCCAAAAAATCGAAAATTCCATCCAAATCCTGACAAAAATGAAATTTTTATATGAAAAAACTTGTTTTGCACATATCTCCTAAACTATGCGTCCTAGAGCGAAAAGAAGCTGAATTCATGACCACCCCCAAAAAATCGAAAATTCCATCAAAATCCCCAAAAAATTAAAATTTTTATATGAAAAACTTGTTTTGCTCATATCTCCTAAACTATGCGTCCTACAGCGAAAAGGAGCTTAATTCATGACCACCCTCAAAAAATCGAAAATTCCATCCAAATCCTGAAAATTTTTAAATTTTTATATGAAAAACTTGTTTTGCTCATATCTCCTAAACTATGCGTCCTAGAGCGAAAAGGAGCTTAATTCATGACCACCCCCAAAAAATTGAAAATTCCATCCAAATCATGGAAAAATTGAAATTTGTATATGAAAAACTTGTTTTGCTCATATCTCCTAAACTATGCGTCCTAGAGCGAAAAGGAGATTAATTCATGACCACCCTCAAAAAATCGAAAATTCCATCCAAATCCTGAAAAATTGTAAATTTTTATATGAAAAACTTGTTTTGCTCATATCTCCTAAACTATGCGTCCTAGAGCGAAAGGAGATTAATTCATGACCACCCCAAAAAAATTGAAAATTCCATCCAAATCATGGAAAAATTGAAATTTTTATATGAAAAACTTGTTTTGCTCATATCTCCTAAGCTATGCGTCCTAGAGCGAAAAGGAGCTTAATGCATGACCACCCTCAAAAAATTGATAATTCCATCCAAATCATGGAAAAATTTAAATTTTTATATGAAAAACTTGTTTTGCTCATATCTCCTAAACTATGCGTCCTAGAGCGAAAAGGAGCTTAATTCATAACCATCCTCAAAAAATTGAAAATTCCATCCAAATCATGGAAAAATTTAAATTTTTATATGAAAAATGTTTGTGCTCATATCTCCTAACTACGTCCTAGAGCGAAAAGGAGCTTAATTCATGACCACCCTCAAAAAATTTAAAATTCCATCCAAATCATGGAAACATTGAAATTTTTATATGAAAAACTTGTTTTGCTCATATCTCCTAAACTATGCGTCCTAGAGCGAAAAGGAGCTTAATTCATGACCACCCTCAAAAAATCGAAAATTCCATCCAAATCCTGAAAAATTGTAAATTTTTATATGAAAAACTTGTTTTGCTCATATCTCCTAAACTATGCGTCCTAGAGCGAAAAGGAGCTTAATTCATGACCACCCCCAAAAAATTGAAAATTCCATCAAAATCATGGAAAAATTGAAATTTTTATATGAAAAACTTGTTTTGCTCATATCTCCTAAACTATGCGTCCTAGAGCGAAAAGGAGCTTAATTCATGACCACCCCCAAAAAATCGGAAATTCCATCCATATCCTCAAAAATTTGAAATTTTTAAATGAAAAACTTGTTTTGCTCATATCTCCTAAACTATGCGTCCTAGAGCGAAAAGGAGCTTAATTCATGACCACCCTCAAAAAATCGAAAATTCCATCCATATCCTGAAAAATTTGAAATTTTTACATGAAAAACTTGTTTTGCTCATATCTCCTAAACTATGCGTCCTAGAGCGAAAAGAAGCTTAATTCATGACCACCCTCAAAAAATTTAAAATTCCATCCAAATCATGGAAAAATTGAAATGTTTATATGAAAAACTTGTTTTGCTCATATCTCCTAAACTATGCGTCCTAGAGCGAAAAGGAGCTTAATTCATGACCACCCCCAAAAAATCAAAATTCCATCCAAATCCTGAAAATTTTGAAAGTTTTAAATGAAAAACATGTTTTACTGATATCTCCTAAACTATGCGTCCTAGAGCGAAAAGAAGCTTAATTCATGACCACCCCCAAAAAATCGAAAATTCCATCCAAATCCCAAAAAAAAAAAATTATAATTTTTATATGAAAAACTTGTTTTGCTCATATCTCCTAAACTATGCGTCCTAGAGCGAAAAGGAGCTTAATTCATGACCACCCCCAAAAAATCAAAATTCCATCCAAATCCTGAAAATTTTGAAAGTTTTAAATGAAGAACATGTTTTACTGATATCTCCTAAACTATGCGTCCTAGAGCGAAAAGGAGCTTAATTCATGACCACCCTCAAAAAATCGAAAATTCCATCCAAATCCTGAAAAATTGTAAATTTTTATATGAAAAACTTGTTTTGCTCATATCTCCTAAACTATGCGTCCTAGAGCGAAAAGAGCTTAATTCATGACCACTCCCAAAAAATTGAAAATTCCATCCAAATGATGAAAAATTTGCAATTTTTAAATGAAAAACTTGTTTTGCTCATATCTCCTAAGCTATGCGTCCTGGAGCGAAAAGGAGCTTAATTCATGACCACCCCCAAAAAATCGAAAATTCCATCCAAATCCCAAAAAAATTGAAATTTTTATATGAAAAACTTGTTTTGCTCATATCTCCTAAACTATGCGTCCTAGAGCGAAAGGGAGCTTAATTCATGACTACCCTTAAAAAATCGAAAATTCCATCCAAATCCTGAAAAATTGTAAATTTTTATATGAAAAACTTGTTTTGCTCATATCTCCTAAACTATGCGTCCTAGAGCGAAAAGAAGCTTAATTCATGACCACCCCCCAAAAATTGAAAATTCCATCCAAATCATGGAAAAATTGAAATTTTTATATGAAAGACTTGTTTTGCTCATATCTCCTAAACTATGCGTCCTAGAGCGAAAATGAGCTTAATTCATGACCACCCTCAAAAAATCGAAAATTCCATCCAAATCCTGAAAAAAATGAAATTTTTATATGAAAAACTTGTTTTGCTCATATCGCCTAAACTATGCGTCCTAGAGCGAAAAGAAGCTTAATTCATGACCACCCCCAAAAAAACGAAAATTCCATCCAAATCCTGAAAAAAATGAAATTTTTATATGAAAAACTTGTTTTGCTCATATCTCCTAAACTATGCGTCCTAGAGCGAAAAGGACATGACAACCCCCAAAAATTGAAAATTCCATCCAAATCATGGAAAAATTGAAATTTTTATATGAAAAACTTGTTTTGCTCATATCTCCTAAACTATGCGTCCTAGAGCGAAAAGAAGCTTAATTCATGACCACCCCCAAAAAAACGAAAATTCCATCCAAATCCTGAAAAAAATGAAATTTTTATATGAAAAACTTGTTTTGCTCATATCTCCTAAACTATGCGTCCTAGAGCGAAAAGGACATGACAACCCCCAAAAATTGAAAATTCCATCCAAATCATGGAAAAATTGAAATTTTTATATGAAAAATTTGTTTTGCTCATATCTCCTACACTATGCGTCCTAGAGCGAAAAGGAGCTTAATTCACGACCACCCTCAAAAAATTGAAAATTCCATCCAAATCATGGAAAAATGGAAATTTTTATATGAAAAACTTGTTTTGCTCATATCTCCTAAACTATGCGTCCTAGAGCGAAAAGGAGCTTAATTCATGGCCACCCACAAAAAATTGAAAATTCCATCCAAAAAATTGAAAATTCCATTAAAATCATGGAAAAATTGAAATTTTTATATGAAAAACTTGTTTAGCTCATATCTCCTAAACTATGCGTCCTAGAACGAAAAGGAGCTTAATTCATGACCACCCCCAAAAAATCGAAAATTCCATCCAAATCCTGAAAAATTTGAAATTTTTAAATGAAAAACTTGTTTTGCTCATATCTCCTAAACTATGCGTCCTAGAGCGAAAAGGAGCTTAATTCATGACCACCCTCAAAAAATTGAAAATTCCATCCAAATCATGGAAAAATTGAAATTTTGATATGAAAAACTTGTTTTGCTCATATCTCCTAAACTATGCGTCCTAGAGGGAAAAGGAGCTTAATTCATGACCACCCTCAAAAAATTGAAAATTCCATCCAAATCATGGAAAAATTGAAATTTTTATATGAAAAACTTGTTTCGCTCGTATCTCCTAAACTATGCGTCCTAGAGGGAAAAGGAGCTTAATTCATGACCACCCTCAAAAAATCTAAAATTCCATCCAAATCATGGAAAAATTGAAATTTTTATATGAAAAACTTGTTTTGCTCATATCTCCTAAACTATGCGTCCTAGAGCGAAAAGGAGATTAATTCATGAAAGGAGCTAATTCATGACCACCCTCAAAAAATCGAAAATTCCATCCAAATCCTGAAAAAATTTGAAATTTTTATATGAATAACTTGTTTTGCTCCTATCTCCTAAACTATGCGTCCTAGAGCGAAAGGAGCTTAATTCATGACCACCCTCAAAAAATTGAAAATTCCATCCAAATCATGGAAAAATTGAAATTTTGATATGAAAAACTTGTTTTGCTCATATCTCCTAAACTATGCGTTCTAGAGCGAAAAGAGCTTAATTCATGACCACCCTCAAAAAATCGAAAATTCCATCCAAATCCTGAAAATTTTGAAATTTTTATATGAGAAACTTGTTTTGCTCATATCTCCTAAACTATGCGTCCTAGAGCGAAAAGGAGCTTAATTCATGACCACCCTCAAAAAATTGAAAATTCCATCCAAATCATGGAAAAATTGAAATTTTTATATGAAAAACTTGTTTTGCTCATATCTCCTACACTATGCGTCCTAGAGCGAAAAGAAGCTTAATTCATGACCACCCCCAAAAAATTGAAAATTCCATCCAAATCATGGAAAAATTGAAATTTATATGAAAAGCTTGTTTTGCTCATATCTCCTAAACTATGCGTCCTAGCGCGAAAAGGAGCTTAATTCATGACCACCCTCAAAAAATTGAAAATTCCATCCAAATCATGGAAAAATTGAAATTTTGATATGAAAAACTTGTTTTGCTCATATCTCCTAAACTATGTGTCCTAGAGGGAAAAGGAGCTTAATTCATGACCACCCTCAAAAAATTGAAAATTCCATCCAAATCATGGAAAAATTTAAATTTTTATATGAAAAACTTGTTTCGCTCGTATCTCCTAAACTATGCGTCCTAGAGGGAAAAGGAGCTTAATTCATGACCACCCTCAAAAAATCTAAAATTCCATCCAAATCATGGAAAAATTGAAATTTTTATATGAAAAACTTGTTTTGCTCATATCTCCTAAACTATGCGTCCTAGAGCGAAAAGGAGATTAATTCATGACCACCCTCAAAAAATTGAAAATTCCATCCAAATTATGGAAAAATTGAAATTTTTATATGAAAAACTTGTTTTGCTCATATCTCCTAAACTATGCGTCCTAGAGCGAAAAGAAGCTTAATTCATGACCAGCCCCAAAAAATCGAAAATTCCATCCAAATCCCAAAAAAAAAAAATTAAAATTTTTATATGAAAAACTTGTTTTGCTCATATCTCCTAAACTATGCGTCCTAGAGCGAAAGGAGCTAATTCATGACCACCCTCAAAAAATCGAAAATTCCATCCAAATCCTGAAAAAATTTGAAATTTTTATATGAATAACTTGTTTTGCTCATATCTCCTAAACTATGCGTCCTAGAGCGAAAGGAGCTTAATTCATGACCACCCTCAAAAAATTGAAAATTCCATCCAAATCATGGAAAAATTGAAATTTTGATATGAAAAACTTGTTTTGCTCATATCTCCTAAACTATGCGTTCTAGAGCGAAAAGAGCTTAATTCATGACCACCCTCAAAAAATCGAAAATTCCATCCAAATCCTGAAAATTTTGAAATTTTTATATGAGAAACTTGTTTTGCTCATATCTCCTAAACTATGCGTCCTAGAGCGAAAAGGAGCTTAATTCATGACCACCCTCAAAAAATTGAAAATTCCATCCAAATCATGGAAAAATTGAAATTTTTATATGAAAAACTTGTTTTGCTCATATCTCCTACACTATGCGTCCTAGAGCGAAAAGAAGCTTAATTCATGACCACCCCCAAAAAATTGAAAATTCCATCCAAATCATGGAAAAATTGAAATTTATATGAAAAGCTTGTTTTGCTCATATCTCCTAAACTATGCGTCCTAGCGCTAAAAGGAGCTTAATTCATGACCACCCTCAAAAAATTGAAAATTCCATCCAAATCATGGAAAAATTGAAATTTTGATATGAAAAACTTGTTTTGCTCATATCTCCTAAACTATGCGTCCTAGAGGGAAAAGGAGCTTAATTCATGACCACCCTCAAAAAATTGAAAATTCCATCCAAATCATGGAAAAATTTAAATTTTTATATGAAAAACTTGTTTCGCTCGTATCTCCTAAACTATGCGTCCTAGAGGGAAAAGGAGCTTAATTCATGACCACCCTCAAAAAATCTAAAATTCCATCCAAATCATGGAAAAATTGAAATTTTTATATGAAAAACTTGTTTTGCTCATATCTCCTAAACTATGCGTCCTAGAGCGAAAAGGAGATTAATTCATGACCACCCTCAAAAAATTGAAAATTCCATCCAAATTATGGAAAAATTGAAATTTTTATATGAAAAACTTGTTTTGCTCATATCTCCTAAACTATGCGTCCTAGAGCGAAAAGAAGCTTAATTCATGACCAGCCCCAAAAAATCGAAAATTCCATCCAAATCCCAAAAAAAAAAAAATTAAAATTTTTATATGAAAAACTTGTTTTGCTCATATCTCCTAAACTATGCGTCCTAGAGCGTAAAGGAGCTTAATTCATGACCACCCTCAAAAAATCGAAAATTCCATACAAATCATGGAAAAATTGAAATTTTTTATATGAAAGACTTGTTTTGGTCATATCTTCTAAACTATGCGTCCTAGAGCGAAAAGGAGCTTAATTCATGACCACCCCCAAAAAATTGAAAATTCCATCCAAATCATGGAAAAATTTAAATTTTTATATGAAAAACTTGTTTTGCTCATATCTCCTAAACTATGCGTCCTAGAGCGAAAAGGAGCTTAATTCATGACCACCCTCAAAAAATCGAAAATTCCATCCAAATCCTGACAAAAATGAAATTTTTATATGAAAAAACTTGTTTTGCTCATATCTCCTAAACTATGCGTCCTAGAGCGAAAAGGAGCTTAATTCATGACTACCCCCAAAAAATCGAAAATTCCATCCAAATCCTGAAAAAAAATGAAATTTTTATATGAAAAAACTTGTTTTGCTCATATCTCCTAAACTATGCGTCCTAGAGCGTAAAGGAGCTTAATTCATGACCACCCTCAAAAAATCGAAAATTCCATCCAAATCATGGAAAAATTGAAATTTTTATATGAAAAACTTTTATATCTCCTAAACTATGCGTCCTAGAGCGAAAGGAGCTAATTCATGACCACCCTCAAAAAATCGAAAATTCCATCCAAATCCTGAAAAATTTGAAATTTTTATATGAAAAACTTGTTTTGCTCATATCTCCTAAACTATGCGTCCTAGAGCGAAAAGGAGCTTAATTCATGACCACCCTCAAAAAATTGAAAATTCCATCCAAATCCTGAAAATTTTTAAATTTTTATATGAAAAACTTGTTTTGCTCATATCTCCTAAACTATGCGTCCTAGAGCGTAAAGGAGCTTAATTCATGACCACCCTCAAAAAATCGAAAATTCCATCCAAATCATGGAAAAATTGAAATTTTTATATGAAAAACTTTTATATCTCCTAAACTATGCGTCCTAGAGCGAAAGGAGCTAATTCATGACCACCCTCAAAAAATCGAAAATTCCATCCAAATCCTGAAAAATTTGAAATTTTTATATGAAAAACTTGTTTTGCTCATATCTCCTAAACTATGCGTCCTAGAGCGAAAAGGAGCTTAATTCATGACCACCCCCAAAAAATCGAAAATTCCATCCAAATCCTGACAAAAATGAAATTTTTATATGAAAAAACTTGTTTTGCTCATATCTCCTAAACTATGCGTCCTAGAGCGAAAAGGAGCTTAATTCATGACCAGCCCCAAAAAATCGAAAATTCCATCCAAATCCCAAAAAAAAAAAAAATTAAAATTTTTATATGAAAAACTTGTTTTGCTCATATCTCCTAAACTATGCGTCCTAGAGCGTAAAGGACCTTAATTCATGACCACCCTCAAAAAATCGAAAATTCCATCCAAATCATGGAAAAATTGAAATTTTTATATGAAAAACTTGTTTTGCTCATATCTCCTAAACTATGCGTCCTAGAGCGAAAGGAGCTAATTCATGACCACCCTCAAAAAATCGAAAATTCCATCCAAATCCTGAAAAATTTGAAATTTTTATATGAAAAACTTGTTTTGCTCATATCTCCTAAACTATGCGTCCTAGAGCGAAAAGGAGCTTAATTCATGACCACCCCCAAAAAATCGAAAATTCCATCCAAATCCTGACAAAAATGAAATTTTTATATGAAAAAACTTGTTTTGCTCATATCTCCTAAACTATGCGTCCTAGAGCGAAAAGGAGCTTAATTCATGACTACCCCCAAAAAATCGAAAATTCCATCCAAATCCTGAAAAAAAATGAAATTTTTATATGAAAAAATTTGTTTTGCTCATATCTCCCAAACTATGCGTCCTAGAGCGTAAAGGAGCTTAATTCATGACCACCCTCAAAAAATCGAAAATTCCATCCAAATCATGGAAAAATTGAAATTTTTATATGAAAAACTTTTATATCTCCTAAACTATGCGTCCTAGAGCGAAAGGAGCTTAATTCATGACCACCCCCAAAAAATCGAAAATTCCATCCAAATCCTGACAAAAATGAAATTTTTATATGAAAAAACTTGTTTTGCTCATATCTCCTAAACTATGCGTCCTAGAGCGAAAAGGAGCTTAATTCATGACCACCCCCAAAAAATCGAAAATTCCATCCAAATCCTGACAAAAATGAAATTTTTATATGAAAAAACTTGTTTTGCTCATATCTCCTAAACTATGCGTCCTAGAGCGAAAAGGAGCTTAATTCATGACTACCCCCAAAAAATCGAAAATTCCATCCAAATCCTGAAAAAAAATGAAATTTTTATATGAAAAAATTTGTTTTGCTCATATCTCCTAAACTATGCGTCCTAGAGCGAAAAGGAGCTTAATTCATGACTACCCCCAAAAAATCGAAAATTCCATCCAAATCCTGAAAAATTTGAAATTTTTATATGAAAAACTTGTTTTGCTCATATCTCCTAAACTATACGTCCTAGAGGGAAAAGGAGCTTAATTCATGAGCACCCTCAAAAAATTGAAAATTCCATCCAAATCCTGAAAATTTTTAAATTTTTATATGAAAAACTTGTTTTGCTCATATCTCCTAAACTATGCGTCCTAGAGCGTAAAGGAGCTTAATTCATGACCACCCTCAAAAAATCGAAAATTCCATCCAAATCATGGAAAAATTGAAATTTTTATATGAAAAACTTTTATATCTCCTAAACTATGCGTCCTAGAGCGAAAGGAGCTAATTCATGACCACCCTCAAAAAATCGAAAATTCCATCCAAATCCTGAAAAATTTGAAATTTTTATATGAAAAACTTGTTTTGCTCATATCTCCTAAACTATGCGTCCTAGAGCAAAAAGGAGCTTAATTCATGACCACCCCCAAAAAATCGAAAATTCCATCCAAATCCTGACAAAAATGAAATTTTTATATGAAAAAAATTGTTTTGCTCATATCTCCTAAACTATGCGTCCTAGAGCGAAAAGAAGCTGAATTCATGACCACCCCCAAAAAATCGAAAATTCCATCAAAATCCCCAAAAAATTAAAATTTTTATATGAAAAACTTATTTTGCTCATATCTCCTAAACTATGCGTCCTAGAGCGAAAAGGAGCTTAATGCATGACCACCCTCAAAAAATTGATAATTCCATCCAAATCATGGAAAATTTGAAATTTTTATATGAAAAACTTGTTTTGCTCATATCTCCTAAACTATGCGTCCTAGAGCGAAAAGAAGCTTAATTCATGACCACCCCCAAAAAATTAAATTTTTTATATGAAAAACTTGTTTTGCTCATATCTCCTAAACTATGCGTCCTACAGCGAAAAGGAGCTTAATTCATGACCACCCTCAAAAAATCGAAAATTCCATCCAAATCCTGAAAAATTTTAAATTTTTATATGAAAAACTTGTTTTGCTCATATCTCCTAAACTATGCGTCCTAGAGCGAAAAGGAGCTTAATTCATAACCACCCTCAAAAAATCGAAAATTCCATCCAAATCCTGAAAAATTTGAAATTTTTAAATGAAAAACTTGTTTTGCTCATATCTCCTAAACTATGCGTCCTAGAGCGAAAAGGAGCTTAATTCATGACCACCCTCAAAAATCGAAAATTCCATCCAAATCCTGAAAAATTTGAAATTTTTAAATGAAAAACTTGTTTTGCTCATATCTCCTAAACTATGCGTCCTAGAGCGAAAGGAAGCTTAATTCATGACCACCCCCAAAAAATCGAAAATTCCATCCAAATCCCAAAAAAATTAAAATTTTTATATGAAAAACTTATTTTGCTCATATCTCCTAAACTATGCGTCCTAGAGCGAAAAGGAGCTTAATTCATAACCACCCTCAAAAAATTGAAAATTCCATCCAAATCATGGAAAAATTGAAATTTTTATATGAAAAACTTGTTTTGCTCATATCTCCTAAACTATGCGTCCTAGAGCGAAAAGGAGCTTAATTCATGACCACCCTCAAAAAATTGAAAATTCCATCCAAAAAATTTAAAATTCCATCCAAACCATTGAAAAATTGAAATTTTTATATGAAAAACTTGTTTTGCTCATATCTCCTAAACTATGCGTCCTAGAGGGAAAACGAGCTTAACTCATGACCACCCTCAAAAAATTGAAAATTCCATCCAAATCATGGAAAAATTGAAATGTTTTTATAAAAAACTTGTTTTGCTCATATCTCCTAAACTATGCGTCCTAGAGCGAAAAGGAGCTTAATTCATGACCACCCTCAAAAAATCGAAAATTCCATCCAAATCATGGAAAATTTGAAATTTTTATATGAAAAACTTGTTTTGCTCATATCTCCTAAACTATGCGTCCTAGAGCGAAAAGGAGCTTAATTCATGACCACCCTCAAAAAATCGAAAATTCCATCCAAATGCTGAAAAATTTTAAATTTTTTTATGAAAAACTTGTTTTGCTCATATCTCCTAAACTATGCGTCCTAGAGCTAAAGGGAGCTCAATTCATGACCACCCCCAAAAAATCGAAAATTCCATCCAAATCCCAAAAAAATTAAAATTTTTATATGAAAAACTTGTTTTGGTCATATCTCCTAAACTATGCGTCCTAGAGCGAAAAGGAGCTTAATTCATGATCACCCTCAAAAAATTGAAAATTCCATCCAAATTATGGAAATTTTTAAATTTTTATATGAAAAACCTGTTTTGCTCATATCTCCTAAACTATGCGTCCTAGAGCGAAAAGGAGCTTAATTCATGACCACCCCCAAAAAATCGAAAATTCCTTCCAAATCCCAAACAAATTAAAATTTTTATATGAAAAACTTGTTTTGCTCATATCTCCTAAACTATGCGTCTTAGAGCGGAAAGGAGCTTAATTCATGACCACCCCCAAAAAATCGAAAATTCCTTCCAAATCCCAAACAAATTAAAATTTTTATATGAAAAACTTGTTTTGCTCATATCTCCTAAACTATGCGTCCTAGAGCGAAAAGGAGCTTAATTCATGACCACCCCCAAAAAATCGAAAATTCCTTCCAAATCCCAAACAAATTAAAATTTTTATATGAAAAACTTGTTTTGCTCATATCTCCTAAACTATGCGTCCTAGAGCGAAAAGAAGCTTAATTCATGACCGGTCAAAAAAATCGAAAATACCATCGAAACTTGTTTTGCTCATATCTCCTAAACTATGCGTCTTAGAGCGAATAGGAGCTTAATTCATGACCACCCCCAAAAAATCGAAAATTCCATCCAAATCGTGGAAAAAATTAAATTTTTATATGAAAAACTTGTTTTGCTCATATCTCCTAAACTATACGTCCTAGAGCGAAAATAAATTTAATTCATGACCACCCCCAAAAAATCGAAAATTCCATCCAAATCCTGAAAAGATTAAATTTTTATGTGAGAATTTTATTTTGCTCATATCTCCTAAACTATGCGTCCTAGAGCGAAAAGGAGCTTAATTCATGACCACCCCCAAAAAATCGAAAATTCCATCCAAATCGTGGAAAAAATTAAATTTTTATATGAAAAACTTGTTTTGCTCATATCTCCTAAACTATGCGTCCTAGAGCGAAAAGGAGCTTAATTCATGACCACCCCCAAAAAATCGAAAATTCCATCGAAACTTGTTTTGCTCATATCTCCTAAACTATACTTCCTAGAGCGAAAAGGAGCTTAATTCATGACCATCCTCAAAAAATTGAAAATTCCATCCAAACTATGGAAAATTTGAAAATTTTATATGAAAAACTTGTTTTGCTCATATCTCCTAAACTATGCGTCCTAGAGCGAAAAGGAGCTTAATTGATGACCACCCCCAAAAATCGAAAATTCCGTCCAAATCGTGAAAATATTGAAATTTTCATATGAAAAACTTGTTTTGTTCATATCTCCTAAACTATGCGTCCTAGAGCGAAAAAGAGCTTAATTCATGACCACCACCAAAAAATCGAAAATTCGATCCACATCCTGAAAATAGGAAAAGGAGCTTAATTCATGACCACCCACAAAAAATCGAAAATTCCATCCAAATCCTGAAAAAAATTAAATTTTTATATGAGAAACTTATTTTGCTCATATCTCCCAAACTATGCGTCCTAGAGCGAAAAGGAGCTTAATTCATGATCACCCCCTAAAAATCAAAAATTCCTCCAAATCCTGAAAAAAATCGAAAATTCCATCCAAATCCTGAAAATATTGAAATTTTCATATGAAAAACTTGTTTTGTTCATATCTCCTAAACTATGCGTCCTAGAGCGAAAAGGAGCTTAATTCATGACCACCCCCAAAAAATTGAAAATTCCATCCAAACCATGGAAAAATTTAAATTTTTATATGAAAAACTTGTTTTGCTAATATCTCCTAAACTATGCGTCCTAGAGCGAAAAGGAGCTTAATTCATGACCACACCCAAAAAATCGAAAATTCCATCCAAATCCTGAAAAATTTGAAATTTTTAAATGAAAAACTTGTTTTGCTCATATCTCCTAAACTATGCGTCCTAGAGCGAAAAGGAGCTTAATTCATGACCACCCCCAAAAAATTGAAAATTCCATCCAAACCATGGAAAAAATTAAATTTTTTTATCAAAAACTTGTTTTGCTCATATCTCCTAAACTATGCGTCCTAGAGCGAAAAGGAGCTTAATTCATGACCACCCTCAAAAAATTGAAAATTCCATCCAAATCATGGAAAAATTGAAATTTTTATATGAAAAACTTGTTTTGCTCATATCTCCTAAACTATGCGTCCTAGAGCGAAAAGGAGCTTAATTCATGACCACCCCCAAAAAAGCGAAAATTCCATCCAAATCCCAAAAAAATTAAAATTTTTATATGAAAAACTTGTTTTGCTCATATCTCCTAAACTATGCGTCCTAGAGCGAAAAGGAGCTTAATTCATGACCACCCTCAAATCGAAACTTCCATCCAAATCCTGAAAAATTGTAAATTTTTATATAAGAAACTTGTTTTGCTCATATCTCCTAAACTATGCCTCCTAGAGCGAAAAGGAGCTTAATTCATGACCACCCTCAAAAAATCGAAAATTCCATCCAAATCCCCAAAAAATTAAAATTTTTATATGAAAAACTTTTTTTGCTCATATCTCCTAAACTATGCGTCCTAGAGCGAAAAGATGCTTAATTCATGACCAACCCCAAAAAATCGAAATATCCATCCAAATCCTGAAAAATTGTAAATTTTTATATGAAAAACTTGTTTTGCTCATATCTCCTAAACTATGCGTCCTAGAGCGAAAAGGAGCTTAATTCATGAACACCCCCAAAAAATTGAAAATTCCATCCAAATCCTGAAAAATTTGAAATTTTTAAATGAAAAACTTGTTTTGCTCATATCTCCTAAACTATGCGTCCTAGAGAGAAAAGAAGCTTAATTCATGACCACCCCCAAAAAATCGAAAATGCCATCAAAATCCCCAAAAAATTAAAATTTTTATATGAAAAATTTGTTTTGCTCATATCTCCTAAACTATGCGTCCTAGAGCGAAAAGGAACTTAATTCATGACCACCCTCAAAAAATCGCACATTCCATCCAAATCCTGAAAAATTGTAAATTTTTATATGAGAAACTTGTTTTGCTCATATCTCCTAAACTATGCGTCCTAGAGCGAAAAGAAGCTTAATTCATGACCACCCCCAAAAAATCGAAAATTCCATCAAAATCCCCAAAAAATTAAAATTTTTATATGAAAAACTTGTTTTGCTCATATCTCCTAAACTATGCGTCCTAGAGCGAAAAGAAGCTTAATTCATGACCACCCCCAAAAAATCGAAAATTCCATCCAAATCCCAAAAAAATTAAAATTTTTATATGAAAAACTTGTTTTGCTCATATCTGCTAAACTATGCGTCCTAGAGCGAAAAGGAGCTTAATTCATGACCACCCCCAAAAAATCGAAAATTCCATCCAAATCCCAAAAAAATTGAAATTTTTATATGAAAAACTTGTTTTGCTCATATCTCCTAAACTATGCGTCCTAGAGCGAAAAGAAGCTTAATTCATGACCACCCCCAAAAAATCGAAAATTCCATCCAAATCCCAAAAAAATTAAAATTTTTATATGAAAAACTTGTTTTGCTCATATCTCCTAAACTATGCGTCCTAGAGCGAAAAGAAGCTTAATTCATGACCACCCCCAAAAAATCGAAAATTCCATCCAAATCCCAAAAAAATTAAAATTTTTATATGAAAAACTTGTTTTGCTCATATCTCCTAAACTATGCGTCCTAGAGCGAAAAGGAGCTTAATTCATGACCACCCCCAAAAAATCGAAAATTCCATCCAAATCATGGAAACATGGAAATTTTTATATGAAAAACTTGTTTTGCTCATATCTCCTAAACTATGCGTCCTAGAGCGAAAAGAAGCTTAATTCATGACCACCCCCAAAAAATCGAAAATTCCACCCAAATCATTGAAATATTGAAATTTTTATATGAAAAACTTGTTTTGCTCACATCCCCTAAAGTATGCATCCTAGAGCGAAAAGGAGCTTAATTCATGGCCACCCTCAAAAAATCGAAAATTCCATCCAAATCATGGAAAAATTTAAATTTTTATATGAAAAACTTGTTTTGCTCATATCTCCTAAACTATGCGTCCTAGAGCGAAAAGGAGCTTAATTCATGACCACCCTTAGGAGATATGAGCAAAACTTGTTTTGCTCATATCTCCTAAACTATGCGTCCTAGAGCGAAAAGAAGCTTAATTCATGACCACCCCCAAAAAATAGAAAATTCCATCCAAATCATGGAAAAATTGAAATTTTTATATGAAAAACTTGTTTTGCTCATATCTCCTAAACTATGCGTCCTAGAGCGAAAAGAAGCTTAATTCATGACCACCCCCAAAAAATCGAAAATTCCATCCAAATCCTGAAAAATTGTAAATTTTTATATGAAAAACTTGTTTTGCTCATATCTCCTAAACTATGCGTCCTAGAGCGAAAAGAAGCTTAATTCATGACCACCCCCAAAAAATCGAAAATTCCATCCAAATCATGGAAAAATTGTAAATTTTTATATGAAAAACTTGTTTTGCTAATATCTCCTAAACTATGCGTCCTAGAGCGAAAAGAAGCTTAATTCATGACCACCCCCAAAAAATCGAAAATTCCATCCAAATCCTGAAAAATTGTAAATTTTTATATGAAAAACTTGTTTTGCTCATATCTCCTAAACTATGCGTCCTGGAGCGAAAAGGAGCTTAATTCATGACCACCCTCAAAAAATCGAAAATTCCATCCAAATCCTGAAAAATTGTAAATTTTTATATGAAAAACTTGTTTTGCTCATATCTCCTAAACTATGCGTCCCAGAGCGAAAAGGAGCTTAATTCATGACCACCCCCAAAAAATCGAAAATTCCATCCAAATCCTGAAAAATTGTAAATTTTTATATGAAAAACTTGTTTTGCTCATATCTCCCAAACTATGCGTCCTAGAGCGAAAAGGAGCTTAATTCATGACCACCCCAAAAAAATAGAAAATTCTATCCAAATCCTGAAAAATTTGCAATTTTTAAATGAAAAACTTGTTTTGCTCATATCTCCTAAACTATGCGTCCTAGAGCGAAAAGGAGCTTAATTCATGACCACCCTCAAAAAATTGAAAATTCCATCCAAATCATGGAAAAATTGAAATTTTTATATGAAAAACTTGTTTTGCTCATATCTCCTAAACTATGCGTCCTAGAGCGAAAAGGAGCTTATTTCATGACCACCCCCAAAAAAGCGAAAATTCCATCCAAATCCCAAAAAAATTAAAATTTTTATATGAAAAACTTGTTTTGCTCATATCTCCTAAACTATGCGTCCTAGAGCGAAAAGAAGCTGAATTCATGACCACCCCCAAAAAATCGAAAATTCCATCATAATCCCCAAAAAATTAAAATTTTTATATGAAAAACTTGTTTTGCTCATATCTCCTAAACTATGCGTCCTACACCGAAAAGGAGCTTAATTCATGACCACCCTCAAAAAATCGAAAATTCCATCCAAATCCTGAAAATTTTTAAATTTTTATATGAAAAACTTGTTTTGCTCATATCTCCTAAACTATGCGTCCTAGAGCGAAAAGGAGATTAATTCATGACCACCCTCAAAAAATCGAAAATTCCATCCAAATCCTGAAAAATTGTAAATTTTTATATGAAAAACTTGTTTTGCTCATATCTCCTAAACTATGCGTCCTAGAGCGAAAAGGAGATTAATTCATGACCACCCCAAAAAAATTGAAAATTCCATCCAAATCATGGAAAAATTGAAATTTTTATATGAAAAACTTGTTTTGCTCATATCTCCTAAACTATGCGTCCTAGAGCGAAAAGGAGCTTAATTCATGACCACCCTCAAAAAATCGAAAATTCCATCCAAATCCTGAAAAATTTTAAATTTTTATATGAAAAACTTGTTTTGCTCATATCTCCTAAACTATGCGTCATAGAGCGAAAAGGAGCTTAATTCATTCGAAAATTCCATCCAAATCCTGAAAAATTTTTATATGAAAAACTTGTTTTGCTCATATCTCCTAAACTATGCGTCCTAGAGCGAAAAGGAGCTTAATTCATAACCACCCTCAAAAAATTTAAAATTCCATCCAAATCATGGAAAAATTGAAATTTTTATATGAAAAACTTGTTTTGCTCATATCTCCTAAACTATGCGTCCTAGAGCGAAAAGGAGCTGAATTCATGACCACACCCAAAAAATTTTAAATTCCATCCAAATCATGGAAAAATTGAAATTTGTATATGAAAAACTTGTTTTGCTCATATCTCCTAAACTATGCGTCCTAGAGCGAAAAGGAACTTAATTCATGACCACCCTCAAAAAATTGAAAATTCCATCCAAATCATGGAAAAATTGAAATTTGTATATGAAAAACATGTTTTGTTCATATCTCCTAAACTATGCGTCCTAGAGCGAAAAGGAGATTAATTCATGACCACCCTCAAAAAATTGAAAATTCCATCCAAATCATGGAAAAATTGAAATTTTTATATGAAAAACTTGTTTTGCTCATATCTCCTAAACTATGCGTCCTAGAGCGAAAATGAGCTTAATTCATGATCACCCTCAAAAATTTGAAAATTCCATCCAAATTATGGAAAATTTTAAATTTTTATATGAAAAACTTGTTTTGCTCATATCTCCTAAACTATGCGTCCTAGAGCGAAAAGGAGCTTAAACTATGCGTCCTAGAGCGAAAAGGAGCTGAATTCATGACCACACCCAAAAAATCGAAAATTCCATCCACATCGTAAAAAAATTTAAATTTTTATATGAAAAACTTGTTTTGCTCATATCTCCTAAACTATGCGTCCTAGAGCGAAAAGTAGCTTAATTCATGACCACCCCCAAAAAATCGAAAATTCCTTCCAAATCCCAAACAAATTAAAATTTTTATATGAAAAACTTGTTTTGCTGATATCTCCTAAACTATGCGTCCTAGAGCGAAAAGGAGATTAATTCATGACCACCCTCAAAAAATTGAAAATTCCATCCAAATCATGGAAAAATTGAAATTTTTATGTATAACTTGTTTTGCTCATATCTCCTAAACTATGCGTCCTAGAGCGAAAGGAGCTAATTCATGACCACCCTCAAAAAATCGAAAATTCCATCCAAATCCTGAAAAATTGTAAATTTTTATATGAAAAACTTGTTTTGCTCATATCTCCTAAACTATGCGTCCTAGAGCGAAAAGGAGCTTAATTCATGACCACCCCCAAAAAATCGAAAATTCCATCCAAATCCTGAAAAATTGTAAATTTTTATATGAAAAACTTGTTTTGCTCATATATCCTAAACTATGCGTCCTAGAGCGAAAAGGAGCTTAATTCATGACCACCCTCAAAAAATTTAAAATTCCATCCAAATCATGGAAAAATTGAAATTTTTATATGAAAAACTTGTTTTGCTCATATCTCCTAAACTATGCGTCCTAGAGCGAAAAGAAGCTTAATTCATGACCAGCCCCAAAAAATCGAAAATTCCATCCAAATCCCAAAAAAAAAAAAATTAAAATTTTTATATGAAAAACTTGTTTTGCTCATATCTCCTAAACTATGCGTCCTAGAGCGTAAAGGAGCTTAATTCATGACCACCCTCAAAAAATCGAAAATTCCATCCAAATCATGGAAAAATTGAAATTTTTTATATGAAAAACTTGTTTTGCTCATATCTCTTAATCTATGCGGCCTAGAGCGAACAGACCACCCCCAAAAAATCGAAAATTCCATCCAAATCATGGAAAAATTGAAATTTTTATATGAAAAACTTGTTTTGCTCATATCTCCTAAACTATGCGTCCTAGAGCGAAAAGGAGCTTAATTCATGACCACCCTCAAAAAATCCATCCAAATCCTGAAAAATTTGAAATTTTTAAATGAAAAACTTGGTTTGCTCATATCTCCTAAACTATGCGTCCTAGAGCGAAAAGGAGCTTAATTCATGACCACCCCCAAAAAATTGAAAATTCCATCCAAATCATGGAAACATTGAAATTTTTATATGAAAAACTTGTTTTGCTCATATCTCCTAAACTATGCGTCTTAGAGCGGAAAGGAGCTTAATTCATGACCACCCCCAAAAAATCGAAAATTCCTTCCAAATCCCAAACAAATTAAAATTTTTATATGAAAAACTTGTTTTGCTCATATCTCCTAAACTATGCGTCCTAGAGCGAAAAGGAGCTTAATTCATGACCACCCCCAAAAAATCGAAAATTCCTTCCAAATCCCAAACAAATTAAAATTTTTATATGAAAAACTTGTTTTGCTCATATCTCCTAAACTATGCGTCCTAGAGCGAAAAGAAGCTTAATTCATGACCACCCCCAAAAAATCGAAAATTCCAACCAAATCGTGGAAAAAATTAAATTTTTATATGAAAAACTTGTTTTGCTCATATCTCCTAAACTATACGTCCTAGAGCGAAAATAAATTTAATTCATGACCACCCCCAAAAAATCGAAAATTCCATCCAAATCCTGAAAAGATTAAATTTTTATATGAGAATTTTATTTTGCTCATATCTCCTAAACTATGCGTCCTAGAGCGAAAAGGAGCTTAATTCATGACCACCCCCAAAAAATCGAAAATTCCATCCAAATCGTGGAAAAAATTAAATTTTTATATGAAAAACTTGTTTTGCTCATATCTCCTAAACTATACGTCCTAGAGCGAAAATAAATTTAATTCATGACCACCCCCAAAAAATCGAAAATTCCATCCAAATCCTGAAAAGATTAAATTTTTATATGAGAATTTTATTTTGCTCATATCTCCTAAACTATGCGTCCTAGAGCGAAAAGGAGCTTAATTCATGACCACCCCCAAAAAATCGAAAATTCCATCCAAATCGTGGAAAAAATTAAATTTTTATATGAAAAACTTGTTTTGCTCATATCTCCTAAACTATGCGTCCTAGAGCGAAAAGGAGCTTAATTCATGACCACCCTCAAAAAATCGAAAATTCCATCCAAATCATGGAAAAATTGAAATTTTTATATGAAAAACTTGTTTTGCTCATATCTCTTAATCTATGCGTCCTAGAGCGAACAGACCACCCCCAAAAAATCGAAAATTCCATCCAAATCATGGAAAAATTGAAATTTTTATATGAAAAACTTGTTTTGCTCATATCTCCTAAACTATGCGTCCTAGAGCGAAAAGGAGCTTAATTCATGACCACCCTCAAAAAATCCATCCAAATCCTGAAAATTTTGAAATTTTTAAATGAAAAACTTGGTTTGCTCATATCTCCTAAACTATGCGTCCTAGAGCGAAAAGGAGCTTAATTCATGACCACCCCCAAAAAATTGAAAATTCCATCCAAATCATGGAAACATTGAAATTTTTATATGAAAAACTTGTTTTGCTCATATCTCCTAAACTATGCGTCTTAGAGCGGAAAGGAGCTTAATTCATGACCACCCCCAAAAAATCGAAAATTCCTTCCAAATCCCAAACAAATTAAAATTTTTATATGAAAAACTTGTTTTGCTCATATCTCCTAAACTATGCGTCCTAGAGCGAAAAGGAGCTTAATTCATGACCACCCCCAAAAAATCGAAAATTCCTTCCAAATCCCAAACAAATTAAAATTTTTATATGAAAAACTTGTTTTGCTCATATCTCCTAAACTATGCGTCCTAGAGCGAAAAGAAGCTTAATTCATGACCACCCCCAAAAAATCGAAAATTCCATCCAAATCGTGGAAAAAATTAAATTTTTATATGAAAAACTTGTTTTGCTCATATCTCCTAAACTATACGTCTAGAGCGAAAATAAATTTAATTCATGACCACCCCCAAAAAATCGAAAATTCCATCCAAATCCTGAAAAGATTAAATTTTTATATGAGAATTTTATTTTGCTCATATCTCCTAAACTATGCGTCCTAGAGCGAAAAGGAGCTTAATTCATGACCACCCCCAAAAAATCGAAAATTCCATCCAAATCGTGGAAAAAATTAAATTTTTATATGAAAAACTTGTTTTGCTCATATCTCCTAAACTATACGTCCTAGAGCGAAAATAAATTTAATTCATGACCACCCCCAAAAAATCGAAAATTCCATCCAAATCCTGAAAAGATTAAATTTTTATATGAGAATTTTATTTTGCTCATATCTCCTAAACTATGCGTCCTAGAGCGAAAAGGAGCTTAATTCATGACCACCCCCAAAAAATCGAAAATTCCATCCAAATCCCAAAAAAATTAAAATTTTTATATGAAAAACTTGTTTTGCTCATATCTCCTAAACTATGCGTCCTAGAGCGAAAAGAAGCTTAATTCATGACCACCACCAAAAAAATCGAAAATTCCATCGAAACTTGTTTTGCTCATATCTCCTAAACTATGCGTCCTTGAGAGGAAAGGAGCTTATTTCATGACCACCACCAAAAAAATCGAAAATTCGATCCAAATCCTGAAAATATTGAAATTTTCATATGAAAAACTTGTTTTGTTCATATCTCCTAAACTATGCGTCCTAGAGCGAAAAAGAGCTTAATTCATGACCACCACCAAAAAATCGAAAATTCGATCCACATCCTGAAAATAGGAAAAGGAGCTTAATTCATGACCACCCACAAAAAATCGAAAATTCCATCCAAATCCTGAAAAAAATTAAATTTTTATATGAGAAACTTATTTTGCTCATATCTCCCAAACTATGCGTCCTAGAGCGAAAAGGAGCTTAATTCATGATCACCCCCTAAAAATCGAAAATTCCTCCAAATCCTGAAAAAAATCGAAAATTCCATCCAAATCCTGAAAATATTGAAATTTTCATATGAAAAACTTGTTTTGTTCATATCTCCTAAACTATGCGTCCTAGAGCGAAAAGGAGCTTAATGCATGACCACCCTCAAAAAATTGACAATTCCATCCAAATCCCAAAAAAAATAAAATTTTTATATGAAAAACTTGTTTTGCTCATATCTCCTAAACTATGCGTCCTAGAGCGAAAAGGAGCTTAATTCATGACCACCCCCAAAAAATTTAAAATTCCATCCAAACCATGGAAAAAATTAAATTTTTTTATGAAAAACTTGTTTTGCTCATATCTCCTAAACTATGCGTCCTAGAGCGAAAAGGAGCTTATTTCATGACCACCCCCAAAAAAGCGAAAATTCCATCCAAATCCCAACAAAATTAAAATTTTTATATGAAAAACTTGTTTTGCTCATATCTCCTAAACTATGCGTCCTAGAGCGAAAAGGAGCTTAATTCATGACCACCCTCAAAAAATTGAAAATTCCATCCAAATTATTGAAAAATTGAAATTTTTATATGAAAAACTTGTTTTGCTCATATCTCCTAAACTATGCATCCTAGAGCGAAAAGAAGCTTAATTCATGACCACCCCAAAAAAATCGAAAATTCCATCCAAATCCCAACAAAATTAAAATTTTTATATGAAACACTTGTTTTGCTCATATCTCCTAAACTATGCGTCCTAGAGCGAAAAGGAGCTTAATTCATGACCACCCTCAAATCGAAAATTCCATCCAAATCCTGAAAAATTGTAAATTTTTATATGAGAAACTTGTTTTGCTCATATCTCCTAAACTATGCCTCCTAGAGCGAAAAGGAGCTTAATTCATGACCACCCTCAAAAAATTGAAAATAATCCTGAAAAATTGTAATTTTTTATATGAGAAACTTGTTTTGCTCATATCTCCTAAACTATGCGTCCTAGAGCGAAAAGAAGCTTAATTCATGACCACCCCCAAAAAATCGAAAATTCCATCCAAATCCCCAAAAAATTAAAATTTTTATATGAAAAACTTGTTTTGCTCATATCTCCTAAACTATGCGTCCTAGAGCGAAAAGAAGCTTAATTCATGACCACCCTCAAAAAATCGAAAATTCCATCCAAATCCCCAAAAAATTAAAATTTTTATATGAAAAACTTGTTTTGCTCATATCTCCTAAACTATGCGTCCTAGAGCGAAAAGGAGCTTAATTCATGACCACCCCCAAAAAATCGAAAATTCCATCCAAATCATGGAAAAATTGAAATTTTTATATGAAAAACTTGTTTTGCTCATATCTCCTACACTATGCGTGCTAGAGCGAAAAGGAGCTTAATTCATGACCACCCCCAAAAAATTGAAAACCATCCAAATCATGGAAAAATTGAAATTTTTATATGAAAAACTTGTTTTGCTTATATCTCCTAAACTATGCGTCCTAGAGCGAAAAGGAGCTTAATTCATGACCTACTTCAAAAAATCGAAAATTCCATCCAAATCCCAAAAAAAATAAAATTTTTATATGAAAAACTTGTTTTGCTCATATCTCCTAAACTATGCGTCCTAGAGCGAAAAGGAGCTTAATTCATGACCACCCCCAAAAAATTGAAAATTCCATCCAAACCATGGAAAAATTGAAATTTTTATATGAAAAACTTGTTTTGCTAATATCTCCTAAACTATGCGTCCTAGAGCGAAAAGGAGCTTAATTCATGACCACACCCAAAAAATCGAAAATTCCATCCAAATCCTGAAAAATTTGAAATTTTTAAATGAAAAACTTGTTTTGCGCATATCTCCTAAACTATGCGTCCTAGAGCGAAAAGGAGCTTAATTCATGACCACCCCCAAAAAATTGAAAATTCCATCCAAACCATGGAAAAAATTAAATTTTTTTATGAAAAACTTGTTTTGCTCATATCTCCTAAACTATGCGTCCTAGAGCGAAAAGGAGCTTAATTCATGACCACCCCCAAAAAAGCGAAAATTCCATCCAAATCCCAAAAAAATTAAAATTTTTATATGAAAAACTTGTTTTGCTCATATCTCCTAAACTATGCGTCCTAGAGCGAAAAGAAGCTTAATTCATGACCACCCCCAAAAAATCGAAAATTCATCCAAATCCTGAAAAATTGGAAATTTTTATATGAAAAACTTGTTTTGCTCATATCTCCTAAACTATGCGTCCTAGAGCGAAAAGGAGCTTAATTCATGACCACCCTGAAAAATCGAAAATTCCATCCAAATCCTGAAAAATTGTAAATTTTTATATGAAAAACTTGTTTTGCTCATATCTCCTCAACTATGCGTCCTAGAGCGAAAAGGAGATTAATTCATGACCACCCCCAAAAAATCGAAAATTCCATCCAAATCCTGAAAAATTTGAAATTTTTAAATGAAAACTTGTTTTGCTCATATCTCCTAAACTATGCGTCCTAGAGCGAAAAGGAGCTTAATTCATGACCACCCCCAAAAAATCGAAAATTCCATCCAAATCATGGAAAAATTGAAATTTTTATATGAAAAACTTGTTTTGCTCATATCTCCTAAACTATGCGTGCTAGAGCGAAAAGGAGCTTAATTCATGACCACCCCCAAAAAATTGAAAACCATCCAAATCATGGAAAAATTGAAATTTTTATATGAAAAACTTGTTTTGCTTATATCTCCTAAACTATGCGTCCTAGAGCGAAAAGGAGCTTAATTCATGACCTACTTCAAAAAATCGAAAATTCCATCCAAATCCCAAAAAAAATAAAATTTTTATATGAAAAACTTGTTTTGCTCATATCTCCTAAACTATGCGTCCTAGAGCGAAAAGGAGCTTAATTCATGACCACCCCCAAAAAATTGAAAATTCCATCCAAACCATGGAAAAATTGAAATTTTTATATGAAAAACTTGTTTTGCTAATATCTCCTAAACTATGCGTCCTAGAGCGAAAAGGAGCTTAATTCATGACCACACCCAAAAAATCGAAAATTCCATCCAAATCCTGAAAAATTTGAAATTTTTAAATGAAAAACTTGTTTTGCGCATATCTCCTAAACTATGCGTCCTAGAGCGAAAAGGAGCTTAATTCATGACCACCCCCAAAAAATTGAAAATTCCATCCAAACCATGGAAAAAATTAAATTTTTTTATGAAAAACATGTTTTGCTAATATCTCCTAAACTATGCGTCCTAGAGCGAAAAGGAGCTTAATTCATGACCACCCCCAAAAAGCGAAAATTCCATCCAAATCCCAAAAAAATTAAAATTTTTATATGAAAAACTTGTTTTGCTCATATCTCCTAAACTATGCGTCCTAGAGCGAAAAGAAGCTTAATTCATGACCACCCCCAAAAAATCGAAAATTCATCCAAATCCTGAAAAATTGGAAATTTTTATATGAAAAACTTGTTTTGCTCATATCTCCTAAACTATGCGTCCTAGAGCGAAAAGGAGCTTAATTCATGACCACCCTCAAAAAATTGAAAATTCCATCCAAATCATGGAAAAATTGAAATTTTTATATGAAAAACTTGTTTTGCTCATATCTCCTAAACTATGCGTCCTAGAGCGAAAGGGAGCTCAATTCATGACCACCCCCAAAAAATCAAAAATTCCATCCAAATCCCAAAAAAAATAAAATTTTTATATGAAAAACTTGTTTTGCTCATATCTCCTAAACTATGCGTCCTAGAGCGAAAAGGAGCTTAATTCATGACCACCCCCAAAAAATTGAAAATTCCATCCAAACCATGGAAAAAATTAAATTTTTTTATGAAAAACTTGTTTTGCTCATATCTCCTAAACTATGCGTCCTAGAGCGAAAAGGAGCTTAATTCATGACCACCCCCAAAAAAGCGAAAATTCCATCCAAATCCCAACAAAATTAAAATTTTTATATGAAAAACTTGTTTTGCTCATATCTCCTAAACTATGCGTCCTAGAGCGAAAAGGAGCTTAATTCATGACCACCCTCAAAAAATTGAAAATTCCATCCAAATTATTGAAAAATTGAAATTTTTATATGAAAAACTTGTTTTGCTCATATCTCCTAAACTATGCATCCTAGAGCGAAAAGAAGCTTAATTCATGACCACCCCAAAAAAATCGAAAATTCCATCCAAATCCCAACAAAATTAAAATTTTTATATGAAACACTTGTTTTGCTCATATCTCCTAAACTATGCGTCCTAGAGCGAAAAGGAGCTTAATTCATGACCACCCTCAAATCGAAAATTCCATCCAAATCCTGAAAAATTGTAAATTTTTATATGAGAAACTTGTTTTGCTCATATCTCCTAAACTATGCCTCCTAGAGCGAAAAGGAGCTTAATTCATGACCACCCTCAAAAAATTGAAAATAATCCTGAAAAATTGTAATTTTTTATATGAGAAACTTGTTTTGCTCATATCTCCTAAACTATGCGTCCTAGAGCGAAAAGAAGCTTAATTCATGACCACCCCCAAAAAATCGAAAATTCCATCCAAATCCCCAAAAAATTAAAATTTTTATATGAAAAACTTGTTTTGCTCATATCTCCTAAACTATGCGTCCTAGAGCGAAAAGAAGCTTAATTCATGACCACCCTCAAAAAATCGAAAATTCCATCCAAATCCCCAAAAAATTAAAATTTTTATATGAAAAACTTGTTTTGCTCATATCTCCTAAACTATGCGTGCTAGAGCGAAAAGGAGCTTAATTCATGACCACCCCCAAAAAATTGAAAACCATCCAAATCATGGAAAAATTGAAATTTTTATATGAAAAACTTGTTTTGCTTATATCTCCTAAACTATGCGTCCTAGAGCGAAAAGGAGCTTAATTCATGACCTACTTCAAAAAATCGAAAATTCCATCCAAATCCCAAAAAAAATAAAATTTTTATATGAAAAACTTGTTTTGCTCATATCTCCTAAACTATGCGTCCTAGAGCGAAAAGGAGCTTAATTCATGACCACCCCCAAAAAATTGAAAATTCCATCCAAACCATGGAAAAATTGAAATTTTTATATGAAAAACTTGTTTTGCTAATATCTCCTAAACTATGCGTCCTAGAGCGAAAAGGAGCTTAATTCATGACCACACCCAAAAAATCGAAAATTCCATCCAAATCCTGAAAAATTTGAAATTTTTAAATGAAAAACTTGTTTTGCGCATATCTCCTAAACTATGCGTCCTAGAGCGAAAAGGAGCTTAATTCATGACCACCCCCAAAAAATTGAAAATTCCATCCAAACCATGGAAAAAATTAAATTTTTTTATGAAAAACTTGTTTTGCTCATATCTCCTAAACTATGCGTCCTAGAGCGAAAAGGAGCTTAATTCATGACCACCCCCAAAAAAGCGAAAATTCCATCCAAATCCCAAAAAAATTAAAATTTTTATATGAAAAACTTGTTTTGCTCATATCTCCTAAACTATGCGTCCTAGAGCGAAAAGAAGCTTAATTCATGACCACCCCCAAAAAATCGAAAATTCATCCAAATCCTGAAAAATTGGAAATTTTTATATGAAAAACTTGTTTTGCTCATATCTCCTAAACTATGCGTCCTAGAGCGAAAAGGAGCTTAATTCATGACCACCCTGAAAAATCGAAAATTCCATCCAAATCCTGAAAAATTGTAAATTTTTATATGAAAAACTTGTTTTGCTCATATCTCCTCAACTATGCGTCCTAGAGCGAAAAGGAGATTAATTCATGACCACCCCCAAAAAATCGAAAATTCCATCCAAATCCTGAAAAATTTGAAATTTTTAAATGAAAACTTGTTTTGCTCATATCTCCTAAACTATGCGTCCTAGAGCGAAAAGGAGCTTAATTCATGACCACCCCCAAAAAATCGAAAATTCCATCCAAATCATGGAAAAATTGAAATTTTTATATGAAAAACTTGTTTTGCTCATATCTCCTAAACTATGCGTGCTAGAGCGAAAAGGAGCTTAATTCATGACCACCCCCAAAAAATTGAAAACCATCCAAATCATGGAAAAATTGAAATTTTTATATGAAAAACTTGTTTTGCTTATATCTCCTAAACTATGCGTCCTAGAGCGAAAAGGAGCTTAATTCATGACCTACTTCAAAAAATCGAAAATTCCATCCAAATCCCAAAAAAAATAAAATTTTTATATGAAAAACTTGTTTTGCTCATATCTCCTAAACTATGCGTCCTAGAGCGAAAAGGAGCTTAATTCATGACCACCCCCAAAAAAATTGAAAATTCCATCCAAACCATGGAAAAATTGAAATTTTTATATGAAAAACTTGTTTTGCTAATATCTCCTAAACTATGCGTCCTAGAGCGAAAAGGAGCTTAATTCATGACCACACCCAAAAAATCGAAAATTCCATCCAAATCCTGAAAAATTTGAAATTTTTAAATGAAAAACTTGTTTTGCGCATATCTCCTAAACTATGCGTCCTAGAGCGAAAAGGAGCTTAATTCATGACCACCCCCAAAAAATTGAAAATTCCATCCAAACCATGGAAAAAATTAAATTTTTTTATGAAAAACATGTTTTGCTAATATCTCCTAAACTATGCGTCCTAGAGCGAAAAGGAGCTTAATTCATGACCACCCCCAAAAAGCGAAAATTCCATCCAAATCCCAAAAAAATTAAAATTTTTATATGAAAAACTTGTTTTGCTCATATCTCCTAAACTATGCGTCCTAGAGCGAAAAGAAGCTTAATTCATGACCACCCCCAAAAAATCGAAAATTCATCCAAATCCTGAAAAATTGGAAATTTTTATATGAAAAACTTGTTTTGCTCATATCTCCTAAACTATGCGTCCTAGAGCGAAAAGGAGCTTAATTCATGACCACCCTCAAAAAATTGAAAATTCCATCCAAATCATGGAAAAATTGAAATTTTTATATGAAAAACTTGTTTTGCTCATATCTCCTAAACTATGCGTCCTAGAGCGAAAAGGAGCTTAATTCATAACCACCCCCAAAAAAGCGAAAATTCCATCCAAATCCCAAAAAAATTAAAATTTGAATATGAAAAACTTGTTTTGCTCATATCTCCTAAACTATGCATCCTAGAGCGAAAAGAAGCTTAAATCATGTTCACCCCCAAAAAATCGAAAATTCCATCCAAATCCCAACAAAATTAAAATTTTTATATGAAAAACTTGTTTTGCTCATATCTCCTAAACTATGCGTCCTAGAGCGAAAAGGAGCTTAATTCATGACCACCCTCAAAAAATCGAAAATTCCATCCAAATCCTGAAAAATTGTAAATTTTTATATGAAAAACTTGTTTTGCTGATATCTCCTAAACTATGCGTCCTAGAGCGAAAAGAAGCTTAATTCATGACCACCCCCAAAAAATCGAAAATTCCATCCAAATCCCAAAAAAAATAAAATTTTTATATGAAAAACTTGTTTTGCTCATATCTCCTAAACTATGCGTCCTAGAGCGAAAAGGATCTTAATTCATGACCACCCCCAAAAAATTGAAAATTCCATCCAAATCATGGAAAAATTTAAATTTTTATATGAGAAACTTGTTTTGCTCATATCTCCTAAACTATGCGTCCTAGAGCGAAAAGAAGCTTAATTCATGACCACCCCCAAAAAATCGAAAATTCCATCCAAATCCCCAAAAAATTAAAATTTTTATATGAAAAACTTGTTTTGCTCATATCTCCTAAACTATGCGTCCTAGAGCGAAAAGGAGCTTAATTCATGACCACCCTCAAAAAATTGAAAATTCCATCCAAATCCTGAAAAATTGTAAATTTTTATATGAGAAACTTGTTTTGCTCATATCTCCTAAACTATGCGTCCTAGAGCGAAAAGAAGCTTAATTCATGACCACCCCCAAAAAATCGAAAATTCCATCCAAATCCCCAAAAAATTAAAATTTTTATATGAAAAACTTCTTTTGCTCATATATCCTAAACTACGCGTCCTAGAGCGAAAAGGAGCTTAATTCATGACCACCCTCAAAAAATCCATCCAAATCCTGAAAAATTGTAAATTTTTAAATGAAAAACTTGGTTTGCTCATATCTCCTAAACTATGCGTCCTAGAGCGAAAAGGAGCTTAATTCATGACCACCCCCAAAAAATTGAAAATTCCATCCAAATCATGGAAACATTGAAATTTTTATATGAAAAACTTGTTTTGCTCATATCTCCTAAACTATGCGTCCTAGAGCGAAAAAGAGCTTAATTCATGACCACCCTCACAAAATTGAAAATTCCATCCAAATCATGGAAAAATTTAAATTTTTATACGAAAATCTTGTTTTGCTCATATCTCCTAAACTATGCGTCCTAGAGCGAAAAGAAGCTTAATTCATGACCACCCCCAAAAAATCGAAAATTCCATCCAAATCATGGAAAAATTGAAATTTTTATATGAAAAACTTGTTTTGCTCATATCTCCTAAACTATGCGTCCTAGAGCGAAAAGGAGCTTAATTCATGACCACCCTCAAAAAATTGAAAATTCCATCCAAATCATGGAAAAATTGGAATTTTTATGTATAACTTGTTTTGCTCATATCTCCTAAACTATGCGTCCTAGAGCGAAAAGGAGCTTAATTCATGACCACCCCCAATAAATCGAAAATTCCATCCAAATCCTGAAAAATTGTAAATTTTTATATGAAAAACTTGTTTTGCTCATATATCCTAAACTATGCGTCCTAGAGCGAAAAGGAGCTTAATTCATGACCACCTCAAAAAATTTAAAATTCCATCTAAATCATGGAAAAATTGAAATTTTTATATGAAAAACTTGTTTTGCTCATATCTCCTAAACTATGCGTCCTAGAGCGAAAAGGAGCTTAATTCATGACCACCCTCAAAAAATCGAAAATTCCATCCAAATCATGGAAAAATTGAAATTTTTATATGAAAAACTTGTTTTGCTCATATCTCTTAATCTATGCGTCCTAGAGCGAACAGACCACCCCCAAAAAATCGAAAATTCCATCCAAATCATGGAAAAATTGAAATTTTTATATGAAAAACTTGTTTTGCTCATATCTCCTAAACTATGCGTCCTAGAGCGAAAAGGAGATTAATTCATGACCACCCTCAAAAAATATAAAATTCCATCCAAATCCCAAAAAAATTAAAATTTTTATATGAAAGACTTGTTTTGCTCATATCTCCTAAACTATGCCTCCTAGAGCGAAAAGAAGCTTAATTCATGACCACCCCCAAAAAATCGAAAATTCCATCCAAATCCTGAAAAATTTTAAATTTTTATATGAAAAACTTGTGTTGCTCATATCTCCTAAACTATGCGTCCTAGAGCGAAAAGGAGCTTAATTCATGACCACCCCCAAAAAATTGAAAATTCCATCCAAATCCTGAAAAATTTGAAATTTTTAAATGAAAAACTTGGTTTGCTCATATCTCCTAAACTATGCGTCCTAGAGCGAAAAGGAGCTTAATTCATGACCACCCCCAAAAAATTGAAAATTCCATCCAAATCATGGAAACATTGAAATTTTTATATGAAAAACTTGTTTTGCTCATATCTCCTAAACTATGCGTCTTAGAGCGGAAAGGAGCTTAATTCATGACCACCCCCAAAAAATCGAAAATTCCTTCCAAATCCCAAACAAATTAAAATTTTTATATGAAAAACTTGTTTTGCTCATATCTCCTAAACTATGCGTCCTAGAGCGAAAAGGAGCTTAATTCATGACCACCCCCAAAAAATCGAAAATTCCTTCCAAATCCCAAACAAATTAAAATTTTTATATGAAAAACTTGTTTTGCTCATATCTCCTAAACTATGCGTCCTAGAGCGAAAAGAAGCTTAATTCATGACCACCCCCAAAAAATCGAAAATTCCATCCAAATCGTGGAAAAAATTAAATTTTTATATGAAAAACTTGTTTTGCTCATATCTCCTAAACTATACGTCCTAGAGCGAAAATAAATTTAATTCATGACCACCCCCAAAAAATCGAAAATTCCATCCAAATCCTGAAAAGATTAAATTTTTATATGAGAATTTTATTTTGCTCATATCTACTAAACTATGCGTCCTAGAGCGAAAAGGAGCTTAATTCATGACCACCCCCAAAAAATCGAAAATTCCATCCAAATCCCAAAAAAATTAAAATTTTTATATGAAAAACTTGTTTTGCTCATATCTCCTAAACTATGTGTCCTAGAGCGAAAAGAAGCTTAATTCATGACCACCCAAAAAAATCGAAAATTCCATCGAAACTTGTTTTGCTCATATCTCCTAAACTATACTTCCTAGAGCGAAAAGGAGCTTAATTCATGACCATCCTCAAAAAATTGAAAATTCCATCCAAACTATGGAAAATTTGAAAATTTTATATGAAAAACTTGTTTTGCTCATATCTCCTAAACTATGCGTCCTAGAGCGAAAAGGAGCTTAATTGATGACCACCCCCAAAAATCGAAAATTCCGTCCAAATCGTGAAAAAATCTAAATTTTTATATGAAAAACTTGTTTTGTTCATATCTCCTAAACTATGCGTCCTAGAGCGGAAAGGAGCTTATTTCATGACCACCACCAAAAAAATCGAAAATTCGATCCAAATCCTGAAAATATTGAAATTTTCATATGAAAAACTTGTTTTGTTCATATCTCCTAAACTATGCGTCCTAGAGCGAAAAAGAGCTTAATTCATGACCACCACCAAAAAATCGAAAATTCGATCCACATCCTGAAAATAGGAAAAGGAGCTTAATTCATGACCACCCACAAAAAATCGAAAATTCCATCCAAATCCTGAAAAAAATTAAATTTTTATATGAGAAACTTATTTTGCTCATATCTCCTAAACTATGCGTCCTAGAGCGAAAAGGAGCTTAATTCATGATCACCCCCTAAAAATCGAAAATTCCTCCAAATCCTGAAAAAAATCGAAAATTCCATCCAAATCCTGAAAATATTGAAATTTTCATATGAAAAACTTGTTTTGTTCATATCTCCTAAACTATGCGTCCTAGAGCGAAAAGGAGCTTAATGCATGACCACCCTCAAAAAATTGACAATTCCATCCAAATCATGGAAAAATTGAAATTTTTATATGAAAAACTTGTTTTGCTCATATCTCCTAAACTATGCGTCCTAGAGCGAAAGGGAGCTCAATTCATGACCACCCCCAAAAAATCAAAAATTCCATCCAAATCCCAAAAAAAATAAAATTTTTATATGAAAAACTTGTTTTGCTCATATCTCCTAAACTATGCGTCCTAGAGCGAAAAGGAGCTTAATTCATGACCACCCCCAAAAAAATTGAAAATTCCATCCAAATCCCAACAAAATTAAAATTTTTATATGAAACACTTGTTTTGCTCATATCTCCTAAACTATGCGTCCTAGAGCGAAAAGGAGCTTAATTCATGACCACCCTCAAATCGAAAATTCCATCCAAATCCTGAAAAATTGTAAATTTTTATATGAGAAACTTGTTTTGCTCATATCTCCTAAACTATGCGTCCTAGAGCGAAAGGGAGCTCAATTCATGACCACCCCCAAAAAATCAAAAATTCCATCCAAATCCCAAAAAAAATAAAATTTTTATATGAAAAACTTGTTTTGCTCATATCTCCTAAACTATGCGTCCTAGAGCGAAAAGGAGCTTAATTCATGACCACCCCCAAAAAATTGAAAATTCCATCCAAACCATGGAAAAAATTAAATTTTTTTATGAAAAACTTGTTTTGCTCATATCTCCTAAACTATGCGTCCTAGAGCGAAAGGGAGCTCAATTCATGACCACCCACAAAAAATCGAAAATTCCATCCAAATCCCAAAAAAATTAAAATTTTTATATGAAAAACTTGTTTTGCTCATATCTCCTAAACTATGCGTCCTAGAGCGAAAGGGAGCTCAATTCATGACCACCCCCAAAAAATCAAAAATTCCATCCAAATCCCAAAAAAAATAAAATTTTTATATGAAAAACTTGTTTTGCTCATATCTCCTAAACTATGCGTCCTAGAGCGAAAAGGAGCTTAATTCATGACCACCCCCAAAAAATTGAAAATTCCATCCAAACCATGGAAAAAATTAAATTTTTTTATGAAAAACTTGTTTTGCTCATATCTCCTAAACTATGCGTCCTAGAGCGAAAGGGAGCTCAATTCATGACCACCCACAAAAAATCGAAAATTCCATCCAAATCCCAAAAAAATTAAAATTTTTATATGAAAAACTTGTTTTGCTCATATCTCCTAAACTATGCGTCCTAGAGCGAAAAGAAGCTTAATTCATGACCACCCCAAAAAAATCGAAAATTCCATCCAAATCCCAACAAAATTAAAATTTTTATATGAAAAACTTGTTTTGCTCATATCTCCTAAACTATGCGTCCTAGAGCGAAAAGAAGCTCAATTCATGACCACCCCCAAAAAATCGAAAATTCCATCCAAATCCCAAAAAAATTAAAATTTTTATATGAAAAACTTGTTTTGCTCATATCTCCTAAACTATGCGTCCTAGAGCGAAAAGGATCTTAATTCATGACCACCCTCAAAAAATTGAAAATAATCCTGAAAAATTGTAAATTTTTATATGAGAAACTTGTTTTGCTCATATCTCCTAAACTATGCGTCCTAGAGCGAAAAGAAGCTTAATTCATGACCACCCCCAAAAAATCGAAAATTCCATCCAAATCCCCAAAAAATTAAAATTTTTATATGAAAAACTTGTTTTGCTCATATCTCCTAAACTATGCGTCCTAGAGCGAAAAGAAGCTTAATTCATGACCACCCTCAAAAAATCGAAAATTCCATCCAAATCCCCAAAAAATTAAAATTTTTATATGAAAAACTTGTTTTGCTCATATCTCCTAAACTATGCGTCCTAGAGCGAAAAGGAGCTTAATTCATGACCACCCTGAAAAATCGAAAATTCCATCCAAATCCTGAAAAATTGTAAATTTTTATATGAAAATTTGTTTTGCTCATATCTCCTAAACTATGCGTCCTAGAGCGAAAAGGAGCTTAATTCATGACCACCCCCAAAAAATCGAAAATTCCATCCAAATCATGGAAAAATTGAAATTTTTATATGAAAAACTTGTTTTGCTCATATCTCCTAAACTATGCGTGCTAGAGCGAAAAGGAGCTTAATTCATGACCACCCCCAAAAAATTGAAAACCATCCAAATCATGGAAAAATTGAAATTTTTATATGAAAAACTTGTTTTGCTTATATCTCCTAAACTATGCGTCCTAGAGCGAAAAGGAGCTTAATTCATGACCTACTTCAAAAAATCGAAAATTCCATCCAAAGCTTGAAAAAATTAAAGTTTTTATATGAAAAACTTGTTTCGTTCATATCTCCTAAACTATGCGTCCTAGAGCGAAAAGGAGCTTAATTCATGACCACCCCCAAAAAATTGAAAATTCCATCCAAACCATGCAAAAATTGAAATTTTTATATGAAAAACTTGTTTTGCTAATATCTCCTAAACTATGCGCCCTAGAGCGAAAAGGAGCTTAATTCATGACCACTCCCAAAAAATCGAAAATTCCATCCAAATCCTGAAAAATTTGAAATTTTTAAATGAAAAACTTGTTTTACGCATATCTCCTAAACTATGCGTCCTAGAGCGAAAAGGAGCTTAATTCATGACCACCCCCAAAAAATTGAAAATTCCATCCAAACCATGGAAAAAATTAAATTTTTTTATGAAAAACTTGTTTTGCTCATATCTCCTAAACTATGCGTCCTAGAGCGAAAAGGAGCTTAATTCATGACCACCCCCAAAAAAGCGAAAATTCCATCCAAATCCCAAAAAAATTAAAATTTGAATATGAAAAACTTGTTTTGCTCATATCTCCTAAACTATGCATCCTAGAGCGAAAAGAAGCTTAAATCATGACCACCCCCAAAAAATCGAAAATTCCATCCAAATCCCAAAAAAAATAAAATTTTTATATGAAAAACTTGTTTTGCTCATATCTCCTAAACTATGCGTCCTAGAGCGAAAAGGATCTTAATTCATGACCACCCCCAAAAAATTGAAAATTCCATCCAAATCATGGAAAAATTGAAATTTTTATATGAGAAACTTGTTTTGCTCATATCTCCTAAACTATGCGTCCTAGAGCGAAAAGAAGCTTAATTCATGACCACCCACAAAAAATCGAAAATTCCATCCAAATCCCCAAAAAATTAAAATTTTTATATGAAAAACTTGTTTTGCTCATATCTCCTAAACTATGCGTCCTAGAGCGAAAAGGAGCTTAATTCATGACCACCCTCAAAAAATCGAAAATTCCATCCAATTCCTGAAAAATTGTAAATTTTTATATGAAAAACTTGTTTTGCTCATATCTCCTAAACTATGCGTCCTAGAGCGAAAAGGAGCTTAATTCATGACCACCCCCAAAAAATCGAAAATTCCATCCAAATCATGGAAAAATTGAAATTTTTATATGAAAAACTTTTTTGCTCATATCTCCTAAACTATGCGTCCTAGAGCGAAAAGGAGCTTAATTCATGACCACCCCCAAAAAATCGAAAATTCCATCCAAATCCCAAAAAAATTAAAATTTTTTATATGAAAAACTTGTTTTGCTCATATCTCCTAAACTATGCGTCCTAGAGCGAAAAGGAGCTTAATTCATGACCACCCCCAAAAAATCGAAAATTCCATCCAAATCGTGGAAAAAATTAAATTTTTATATGAAAAACTTGTTTTGTTCATATCTCCTAAACTATGCGTCCTAGAGCGAAAAGGAGCTTAATTCATGACCACCCCCAAAAAATTGAAAATTCCATCCAAACCATGCAAAAATTGAAATTTTTATATGAAAAACTTGTTTTGCTAATATCTCCTAAACTATGCGCCCTAGAGCGAAAAGGAGCTTAATTCATGACCACTCCCAAAAAATCGAAAATTCCATCCAAATCCTGAAAAATTTGAAATTTTTAAATGAAAAACTTGTTTTACGCATATCTCCTAAACTATGCGTCCTAGAGCGAAAAGGAGCTTAATTCATGACCACCCCCAAAAAATTGAAAATTCCATCCAAACCATGGAAAAAATTAAATTTTTTTTATGAAAAACTTGTTTTGCTCATATCTCCTAAACTATGCGTCCTAGAGCGAAAAGGAGCTTAATTCATGACCACCCTCAAAAAAGCGAAAATTCCATCCAAATCCCAAAAAAATTAAAATTTGAATATGAAAAACTTGTTTTGCTCATATCTCCTAAACTATGCATCCTAGAGCGAAAAGAAGCTTAAATCATGACCACCCCCAAAAAATCGAAAATTCCATCCAAATCCCAAAAAAATAAAATTTTTATATGAAAAACTTGTTTTGCTCATATCTCCTAAACTATGCGTCCTAGAGCGAAAAGGATTTTAATTCATGACCACCCCCAAAAAATTGAAAATTCCATCCAAATCATGGAAAAATTGAAATTTTTATATGAGAAACTTGTTTTGCTCATATCTCCTAAACTATGCGTCCTAGAGCGAAAAGAAGCTTAATTCATGACCACCCACAAAAAATCGAAAATTCCATCCAAATCCCCAAAAAATTAAAATTTTTATATGAAAAACTTGTTTTGCTCATATCTCCTAAACTATGCGTCCTAGAGCGAAAAGGAGCTTAATTCATGACCACCCTCAAAAAATCGAAAATTCCATCCAATTCCTGAAAAATTGTAAATTTTTATATGAAAAACTTGTTTTGCTCATATCTCCTAAACTATGCGTCCTAGAGCGAAAAGGAGCTTAATTCATGACCACCCCCAAAAAATCGAAAATTCCATCCAAATCCTGAAAAATTGTAAATTTTTATATGAAAAACTTGTTTTGCTCATATCTCCTAAACTATGCGTCCTAGAGCGTAAAGGAGCTTAATTCATGACCACCCTCAAAAAATCGAAAATTCCATCCAAATCATGGAAAAATTGAAATTTTTATATGAAAAACTTGTTTTGCTCATATCTCCTAAACTATGCGTCCTAGAGCGAAAGGAGCTAATTCATGACCACCCTCAAAAAATCGAAAATTCCATCCAAATCCTGAAAAAATTTGAAATTTTTATATGAAAAACTTGTTTTGCTCATATCTTTTAATCTATGCGTCCTAGAGCGAAAAGGAGCTTAATTCATGACCACCCCCAAAAAATCGAAAATTCCATCCAAATCCTGACAAAAATGAAATTTTTATATGAAAAAACTTGTTTTGCTCATATCTCCTAAACTATGCGTCCTAGAGCGTAAAGGAGCTTAATTCATGACCGGTCAAAAAAATCGAAAATTCCATCGAAACTTGTTTTGCTCATATCTCCTAAACTATGCGTCTTAGAGCGAATAGGAGCTTAATTCATGACCACCCCCAAAAAATCGAAAATTCCATCCAAATCGTGGAAAAATTAAATTTTTATATGAAAAACTTGATTTGCTCATATCTCCTAAACTATGCGTCCTAGAGCGAAAAGAAGCTTAATTCATGACCACTCAAAAAAATCGAAAATTCCATCGAAACTTGTTTTGCTCATATCTCCTAAACTATACTTCCTAGAGCGAAAAGGAGCTTAATTCATGACCACCCCCAAAAAATCGAAAATTCCATCCAAATCCTGACAAAAATGAAATTTTTATATGAAAAAACTTGTTTTGCTCATATCTCCTAAACTATGCGTCCTAGAGCGAAAAGGAGCTTAATTCATGACCACCCCCAAAAAAATTAAAATTTTTATATGAAAAACTTGCTTTGCTCATATCTCCTAAACTATGCGTCCTAGGGCGAAAAGAAGCTGAATTCATGACCACCCCCAAAAAATCGAAAATTCCATCAAAATCCCCAAAAAATTAAAATTTTTATATGAAAAACTTGTTTTGCTCATATCTCCTAAACTATGCGTCCTACAGCGAAAAGGAGCTTAATTCATGACCACCCTCAAAAAATCGAAAATTCCATCCAACTCCTGAAAATTTTTAAATTTTTATATGAAAAACTTGTTTTGCTCATATCTCCTAAACTATGCGTCCTAGAGCGAAAAGGAGCTTAATTCATGACCACCCCCAAAAAATTGAAAATTCCATCCAAATCATGGAAAAATTGAAATTTGTATATGAAAAACTTGTTTTGCTCATATCTCCTAAGCTATGCGTCCTAGAGCGAAAAGGAGCTTAATGCATGACCACCCTCAAAAAATTGACAATTCCATCCAAATCATGGAAAAATTGAAATTTTTATATGAAAAACTTGTTTTGCTCATATCTCCTAAACTATGCGTCCTAGAGCGAAAAGGAGATTAATTCATGACCACCCCAAAAAAATTGAAAATTCCATCCAAATCATGGAAAAATTGAAATTTTTATATGAAAAACTTGTTTTGCTCATATCTCCTAAGCTATGCGTCCTACAGCGAAAAGGAGCTTAATTCATGACCACCCTCAAAAAATCGAAAATTCCATCCAAATCCTGAAAAATTTTAAATTTTTATATGAAAAACTTGTTTTGCTCATATCTCCTAAACTATGCGTCCTAGAGCGAAAAGGAGCTTAATTCATGACCACCCTGAAAAATCGAAAATTCCATCCAAATCCTGAAAAATTGTAAATTTTTATATGAGAAACTTGTTTTGCTCATATCTCCTAAACTATGCGTCCTAGAGCGAAAAGAAGCTTAATTCATGACCACCCCCAAAAAATTAAATTTTTTATATGAAAAACTTGTTTTGCTCATATCTCCTAAACTATGCGTCCTACAGCGAAAAGGAGCTTAATTCATGACCACCCTCAAAAAATCGAAAATTCCATCCAAATCCTGAAAAATTTTAAATTTTTATATGAAAAACTTGTTTTGCTCATATCTCCTAAACTATGCGTCCTAGAGCGAAAAGGAGCTTAATTCATGACCACCCTCAAAAAATCGAAAATTCCATCCAAATCCTGAAAAATTTGAAATTTTTAAATGAAAAACTTGTTTTGCTCATATCTCCTAAACTATGCGTCCTAGAGCGAAAAGGAGCTTAATTCATGACCACCCTCAAAAATCGAAAATTCCATCCAAATCCTGAAAAATTTGAAATTTTTAAATGAAAAACTTGTTTTGCTCATATCTCCTAAACTATGCGTCCTAGAGCGAAAGGAAGCTTAATTCATGACCACCCCCAAAAAATCGAAAATTCCATCCAAATCCCAAAAAAATTAAAATTTTTATATGAAAAACTTGTTTTGCTCATATCTCCTAAACTATGCGTCCTAGAGCGAAAAGGAGCTTAATTCATAACCACCCTCAAAAAATTGAAAATTCCATCCAAATCATGGAAAAATTGAAATTTTTATATGAAAAACTTGTTTTGCTCATATCTCCTAAACTATGCGTCCTAGAGCGAAAAGGAGCTTAATTCATGACCACCCTCAAAAAATTGACAATTCCATCCAAATCCTGAAAAATTGTAAATTTTTATATTAAAAACTTGTTTTGCTCATATCTCCTAAACTATGCGTCCTAGAGCGAAAGGGAGCTTAATTCATGACCACCCCCAAAAAATTGAAAATTCCATCCAAACCATGGAAAAATTTAAATTTTTATATGAAAAACTTGTTTTGCTCATATCTCCTAAACTATGCGTCCTAGAGCTAAAGGGAGCTCAATTCATGACCACCCCCAAAAAATCGAAAATTCCATCCAAATCCCAAAAAAATTAAAATTTTTATATGAAAAACTTGTTTTGGTCATATCTCCTAAACAATGCGTCCTAGAGAGAAAAGGAGCTTAGTTCATGACCACCCCCAAAAAATTGAAAATTGCATCCAAACCATGGAAAAATTGAAATTTTTATATGAAAAACTTGTTTTGCTCATATCTCCTAAACTATGCGTCCTAGAGCGAAAATGAGCTTAATTCATAACCACCCTCAAAAAATTTAAAATTCCATCCAAATCATGGAAAAATTGAAATTTTTATATGAAAAACTTGTTTTGCTCATATCTCCTAAACTATGCGTCCTAGAGCGAAAAGGAGCTGAAATCATGACCACACCCAAAAAATTTAAAATTCCATCCAAATCATGGAAAAATTGAAATTTGTATATGAAAAACTTGTTTTGCTCATATCTCCTAAACTATGCGTCCTAGAGCGAAAAGGAACTTAATTCATGACCACCCTCAAAAAATTTAAAATTCCATCCAAATCATGGAAAAATTGAAATTTTTATATGAAAAACTTGTTTTGCTCATATCTCCTAAACTATGCGTCCTAGAGCGAAAAGGAGCTTAATTCATAACCACCCTCAAAAAATTTAAAATTCCATCCAAATCATGGAAAAATTGAAATTTTTATATGAAAAACTTGTTTTGCTCATATCTCCTAAACTATGCGTCCTAGAGCGAAAAGGAGCTGAAATCATGACCACACCCAAAAAATTTAAAATTCCATCCAAATCATGGAAAAATTGAAATTTGTATATGAAAAACTTGTTTTGCTCATATCTCCTAAACTATGCGTCCTAGAGCGAAAAGGAACTTAATTCATGACCACCCTCAAAAAATTGAAAATTCCATCCAAATCATGGAAAAATTTAAATTTGTATATGAAAAACATGTTTTGCTCATATCTCCTAAACTATGCGTCCTAGAGATTAAAGGGGCTTAATTCATGACCACCCCCAAAAAATTGAAAATTGCATCCAAACTATGGAAAAATTTAAATTTTTATATGAAAAACTTGTTTTGCTCATATCTCCTAAACTATGCGTCCTAGAGCGAAAAGGAGATTAAACTATGCGTCCTAGAGCGAAAAGGAGCTTAATTCATGACCACCCCAAAAAAATCGAAAATTCCATCCAAATCGTAAAAAAATTTAAATTTTTATATGAAAAACTTGTTTTGCTCATATCTCCTAAACTATGCGTCCTAGAGCGAAAAGGAGACTAATTCATGACCACCCTCAAAAAATTGAAAATTCCATCCAAATCATGGAAAAATTTAAATTTTTATATGAAAAACTTGTTTTGCTCATATCTCCTAAACTATGCGTCCTAGAGCGAAAAGGAGCTTAATTCATGACCACCCCCAAAAAATCGAAAATTCCTTTCAAATCCCAAACAAATTAAAATTTTTATATGAAAAACTTGTTTTGCTCATATCTCCTAAACTATGCGTCTTAGAGCGGAAAGGAGCTTAATTCATGACCACCCCCAAAAAATCGAAAATTCCTTCCAAATCCCAAACAAATTAAAATTTTTATATGAAAAACTTGTTTTGCTCATATCTCCTAAACTATGCGTCCTAGAGCGAAAAGGAGCTTAATTCATGACCACCCCCAAAAAATCGAAAATTCCTTCCAAATCCCAAACAAATTAAAATTTTTATATGAAAAACTTGTTTTGCTCATATCTCCTAAACTATGCGTCCTAGAGCGAAAAGAAGCTTAATTCATGACCGGTCAAAAAAATCGAAAATTCCATCGAAACTTGTTTTGCTCATATCTCCTAAACTATGCGTCTTAGAGCGAATAGGAGCTTAATTCATGACCACCCCCAAAAAATCGAAAATTCCATCCAAATCGTGGAAAAATTAAATTTTTATATGAAAAACTTGTTTTGCTCATATCTCCTAAACTATGCGTCCTAGAGCGAAAAGAAGCTTAATTCATGACCACTCAAAAAAATCGAAAATTCCATCGAAACTTGTTTTGCTCATATCTCCTAAACTATACTTCCTAGAGCGAAAAGGAGCTTAATTCATGACCATCCTCAAAAAATTGAAAATTCCATCCAAACTATGGAAAATTTGAAAATTTTATATGAAAAACTTGTTTTGCTCATATCTCCTAAACTATGCGTCCTAGAGCGAAAAGGAGCTTAATTGATGACCACCCCCAAAAATCGAAAATTCCGTCCAAATCGTGAAAATATTGAAATTTTCATATGAAAAACTTGTTTTGTTCATATCTCCTAAACTATGCGTCCTAGAGCGAAAAAGAGCTTAATTCATGACCACCACCAAAAAATCGAAAATTCGATCCACATCCTGAAAATAGGAAAAGGAGCTTATTTCATGACCACCCACAAAAAATCGAAAATTCCATCCAAATCCTGAAAAAAATTAAATTTTTATATGAGAAACTTATTTTGCTCATATCTCCCAAACTATGCGTCCTAGAGCGAAAAGGAGCTTAATTCATGATCACCCCCTAAAAATAGAAAATTCCTCCAAATCCTGAAAAAAATCGAAAATTCCATCCAAATCCTGAAAATATTGAAATTTTCATATGAAAAACTTGTTTTGTTCATATCTCCTAAACTATGCGTCCTAGAGCGAAAAGGAGCTTAATTCATGACCACCCCCAAAAAATTGAAAATTCCATCCAAATCATGGAAAAATTGAAATTTTTATATGAAAAACTTGTTTTGCTCATATCTCCTAAACTATGCGTCCTAGAGAGAAAAGGAGCTTAATTCATGACCACCCCCAAAAAATTGAAAATTCCATCCAAACCATGGAAAAAATTAAATTTTTTTATGAAAAACTTGTTTTGCTCATATCTCCTAAACTATGCGTCCTAGAGCGAAAAGGAGCTTAATTCATGACCACCCCCAAAAAAGCGAAAATTCCATCCAAATCCCAAAAAAATTAAAATTTTTATATGAAAAACTTGTTTTGCTCATATCTCCTAAACTATGCGTCCTAGAGCGAAAAGAAGCTTAATTCATGACCACCCCAAAAAAATCGAAAATTCCATCCAAATCCCAACAAAATTAAAATTTTTATATGAAAAACTTGTTTTGCTCATATCTCCTAAACTATGCGTCCTAGAGCGAAAAGGAGCTTAATTCATGACCACCCTCAAAAAATTGAAAATTCCATCCAAATCATGGAAAAATTGAAATTTTTATATGAAAAACTTGTTTTGCTCATATCTCCTAAACTATGCGTCCTAGAGCGAAAAGGAGCTTAATTCATGACCACCCCCAAAAAAGCGAAAATTCCATCCAAATCCCAAAAAAATTAAAATTTTTATATGAAAAACTTGTTTTGCTCATATCTCCTAAACTATGCGTCCTAGAGCGAAAAGGAGCTTAATTCATGACCACCCTCAAATCGAAAATTCCATCCAAATCCTGAAAAATTGTAAATTTTTATATAAGAAACTTGTTTTGCTCATATCTCCTAAACTATGCCTCCTAGAGCGAAAAGGAGCTTAATTCATGACCACCCTCAAAAAATCGAAAATTCCATCCAAATCCCCAAAAAATTAAAATTTTTATATGAAAAACTTGTTTTGCTCATATCTCCTAAACTATGCGTCCTGGAGCGAAAAGGAGCTTAATTCAAGACCACCCTCAAAAAATGGAAAATTCCATCCAAATCCTGAAAAATTTGAAATTTTTAAATGAAAAACTTGTTTTGCTCATATCTCCTAAACTATGCGTCCTAGAGAGAAAAGAAGCTTAATTCATGACCACCCCCAAAAAATCGAAAATGCCATCAAAATCCCCAAAAAATTAAAATTTTTATATGAAAAATTTGTTTTGCTCATATCTCCTAAACTATGCGTCCTAGAGCGAAAAGGAGCTTAATTCATGACCACCCCCAAAAAATTGAAAATTCCATCCAAATCATGGAAATATTGAAATTTTTATATGAAAAACTTGTTTTGCTCATATCTCCTAAACTATGCGTCCTAGAGCGAAAAGGAGCTTAATTCATGACCACCCCCAAAAAATTGAAAATTCCATCCAAATCATGGAAATATTGAAATTTTTATATGAAAAACTTGTTGTGCTCATATCTCCTAAACTATGCGTCCTAGAGCGAAAAGGAGCTTAATTCATGACCACCCCAAAAAAATCGAAAATTCCATCCAAATCCTGAAAAATTTGCAATTTTTAAATGAAAAACTTGTGTTGCTCATATCTCCTAAACTATGCGTCCTAGAGCGAAAAGGAGCTTAATTCATGACCACCCCCAAAAAATCGAAAATTCCATCCAAATCCCAAAAAAATTAAAATTTTTATATGAAAAACTTGTTTTGCTCACATCCCCTAAACTATGCGTCCTAGAGCGAAAAGGAGCTTAATCATGACCACCCCCAAAAAATCGAAAATTCCATCCAAATCCCAAAAAAATTGTAAATTTTTATATGAGAAACTTGTTTTGCTCATATCTCCTAAACTATGCGTCCTAGAGCGAAAAGGAGCTTAATTCATGACCACCCCCAAAAAATCGAAAATTCCATCCAAATCCCCAAAAAATTTAAATTTTTATATGAAAAACTTGTTTTGCTCATATCTCCTAAACTATGCGTCCTAGAGCGAAAAGATGCTTAATTCATGACCACCCCCAAAAAATCGAAAATTCCATCCAAATCCTGAAAAATTGTAAATTTTTATATGAAAAACTTGTTTTGCTCATATCTCCTAAACTATGCGTCCTAGAGCGAAAAGGAGCTTAATTCATGACCACCCCCAAAAAATTGAAAATTCCATCCAAATCCTGAAAAATTTGAAATTTTTAAATGAAAAACTTGTTTTGCTCATATCTCCTAAACTATGCGTCCTGGAGCGAAAAGGAGCTTAATTCATGACCACCCCCAAAAAATCGAAAATTCCATCCAAATCCCAAAACAAATAAAATTTTTATATGAAAAACTTGTTTTGCTCATATCTCCTAAACTATGCGTCCTGGAGCGAAAAGGAGCTTAATTCATGACCACCCCCAAAAAATTGAAAATTCCATCCAAATCATGGAAATATTGAAATTTTTATATGAAAAACTTGTTTTGCTCATATCTCCTAAACTATGCGTCCTAGAGCGAAAAGGAGCTTAATTCATGGCCACCCTCAAAAAATTGAAAATTCCATCCAAATCATGGAAAAATTCAAATTTTTATATGAATAACTTGTTGTGCTCATATCTCCTAAACTATGCGTCCCATGACCACCCCAAAAAAATCGAAAATTCCATCCAAATCCTGAAAAATTTGCAATTTTTAAATGAAAAACTTGTTTTGCTCATATCTCCTAAACTATGCGTCCTGGAGCGAAAAGGAGCTTAATTCATGACCACCCCCAAAAAAATTGAAAATTCCATCCAAATCATGGAAATATTGAAATTTTTATATGAAAAACTTGTTTTGCTCACATCCCCTAAAGTATGCGTCCTAGAGCGAAAAGGAGCTTAATTCATGACCACCGTCAAAAAATCGAAAATTCCATCCAAATCATGGAAAAATTTAAATTTTTATATGAAAAACTTGTTTTGCTCATATCTCCTAAACTATGCGTCCTAGAGCGAAAAGGAGCTTAATTCATGACCACCCCCAAAAAATCGAAAATTCCATCCAAATCCCAAAAAAAATAAAATTTTTATATGAAAAACTTGTTTTGCTCATATCTCCTAAACTATGCGTCCTAGAGTGAAAAGGAGCTTAATTCATGGCCACCCTCAAAAAATTGAAAATTCCATCCAAATCATGGAAATATTGAAATTTTTATATGAATAACTTGTTGTGCTCATATCTCCTAAACTATGCGTAACATGACCACCCCAAAAAAATCGAAAATTCCATCCAAATCCTGAAAAATTTAAATTTTTATATGAAAAACTTGTTTTGCTCATATCTCCTAAACTATGCGTCCTAGAGCGAAAAGGAGCTTAATTCATGACCACCCCCAAAAAATCGAAAATTCCATCCAAATCCCAAAAAAAATAAAATTTTTATATGAAAAACTTGTTTTGCTCATATCTCCTAAACTATGCGTCCTGGAGCGAAAAGGAGCTTAATTCATGACCACCCCCAAAAAAATTGAAAATTCCATCCAAATCCTGAAAATTTTAAGTTTTTATATGAAAAACTTGTTTTGCTCATATCTCCTAAACTATGCGTCCTAGAGCGAAAAGGAGCTTAATTCATGACCACCTTCAAAAAATTGAAAATTCCATCCAAATCATGGAAAAATTGAAATTTTTATATGAAAAACTTGTTTTGCTCATATCTCCTAAACTATGCGTCCTAGAGCGAAAAGGAGCTTAATTCATGACCACCCCCAAAAAATCGAAAATTCCACCCAAATCATGGAAATATTGAAATTTTTATATGAAAAACTTGTTTTGCTCACATCCCCTAAAGTATGCGTCCTAGAGCGAAAAGGAGCTTAATTCATGACCACCCTCAAAAAATCGAAAATTCCATCCAAATCATGGAAAAATTTAAATTTTTATATGAAAAACTTGTTTTGCTCATATCTCCTAAACTATGCGTCCTAGAGCGAAAAGGAGCTTAATTCATGACCACCCTCAAAAAATCGAAAATTCCATCCAAATCCTGAAAATTTTGAAATTTTTATATGAGAAACTTGTTTTGCTCATATCTCCTAAACTATGCGTCCTAGAGCGAAAATATGCTTAATTCATGACCACCCCCAAAAAATCGAAAATTCCATCCAAATCCTGAAAAATTGTAAATTTTTATATGAAAAACTTGTTTTGCTCATATCTCCCAAACTATGCGTCCTAGAGCGAAAAGGAGCTTAATTCATGACCACCCCAAAAAAATAGAAAATTCCATCCAAATCCTGAAAAATTGTAAATTTTTATATGAAAAACTTGTTTTGCTCATATCTCCTAAACTATGCGTCCTAGAGCGAAAAGAAGCTTAATTCATGACCACCCCCAAAAAATCGAAAATTCCATCCAAATCCCAAAAAAATTAAAATTTTTATATGAAAAACTTGTTTTGCTCATATCTCCTAAACTATGCGTCCTAGAGCGAAAAGGAGCTTAATTCATGACCACCCCTAAAAAATCGAAAATTCCATCCAAATGATGAAAAATTTGCAATTTTTAAATGAAAAACTTGTTTTGCTCACATCCCCTAAACTATGCGTCCTAGAGCGAAAAGGAGCTTAATTCATGACCACCCTCAAAAAATCGAAAATTCCATCCAAATCATTGAAAAATTTAAATTTTTATATGAAAAACTTGTTTTGCTCATATCTCCTAAACTATGCCTCCTAGAGCGAAAAGGAGCATAATTCATGACCACCCCCAAAAAATCGAATATTCCATCCAAATCCCAAAAAAATTAAAATTTTTATATGAAAAACTTGTTTTGCTCATATCTCCTAAACTATGCGTCCTAGAGCGAAAAGGAGCTTAATTCATGACCACCCCCAAAAAATTGAAAATTCCATCCAAATCCTGAAAATTTTGAAATTTTTATATGAAAAACTTGTTTTGCTCATATCTCCTAAACTATGCGTCCTAGAGCGAAAAGAAGCTTAATTCATGACCACCCCCAAAAAATCGAAAATTCCATCCAAATCCCAAAAAAATTAAAATTTTTATATGAAAAACTTGTTTTGCTCATATCTCCTAAACTATGCGTCCTAGAGCGAAAAGGAGCTTAATTCATGACCACCCCCAAAAAATTGAAAATTCCATCCAAATCATGGAAGAATTGAAATTTTTATATGAAAAACTTGTTTTGCTCATATCTCCTAAACTATGCGTCCTAGAGCGAAAAGGAGCTTAATTCATTGCCACCCTCAAAAAATTGAAAATTCCATCCAAATCATGGAAAAATTGAAATTTTTATATGAAAAACTTGTTTTGCTCATATCTCCTAAACTATGCGTCCTGGAGCGAAAAGGAGCTTAATTCATGACCACCCTCAAAAAATCGAAAATTCCATCCAAATCCTGAAAATTTTGAAATTTTTATATGAGAAACTTGTTTTGCTCATATCTCCTAAACTATGCGTCCTAGAGCGAAAAGGAGCTTAATTCATGACCACCCCCAAAAAATCGAAAATTCCATCCAAATCCCCAAAAAATTAAAATTTTTATATGAAAAACTTGTTTTGCTCATATCTCCTAAACTATGCGTCCTAGAGCGAAAAGGAGCTTAATTCATGGCCACCCTCAAAAAATTGAAAATTCCATCCAAATCATGGAAAAATTGAAATTTTTATATGAATAACTTGTTGTGCTCATATCTCCTAAACTATGCGTCCTAGAGCGAAAAACTTGTTTTGCTCATATCTCCTAAACTATGCGTCCTAGAGCGAAAAGGAGCTTAATTCATGGCCACCCTCAAAAAATTGAAAATTCCATCCAAATCATGGAAAAATTGAAATTTTTATATGAATAACTTGTTGTGCTCATATCTCCTAAACTATGCGTCCTAGAGCGAAAAACTTGTTTTGCTCATATCTCCTAAACTATGCGTCCTAGAGCGAATAGGAGCTTAATTCATGGCCACCCTCAAAAAATTGAAAATTCCATCCAAATCATGGACAAATTGAAATTTTTATATGAATAACTTGTTGTGCTCATATCTCCTAAACTATGCGTCCTAGAGCGAAAAACTTGTTTTGCTCATATCTCCTAAACTATGCGTCCTAGAGCGAAAAGGAGCTTAATTCATGGCCACCCTCAAAAAATTGAAAATTCCATCCAAATCATGGAAAAATTGAAATTTTTATATGAAAAACTTGTTTTGCTCATATCTCCTAAACTATGCGTCCTAGAGCGAAAAGGAGCTTAATTCATTGCCACCCTCAAAAAATTGAAAATTCCATCCAAATCATGGAAAAATTGAAATTTTTATATGAAAAACTTGTTTTGCTCATATCTCCTAAACTATGCGTCCTAGAGCGAAAAGGAGCTTAATTCATGACCACCCCCAAAAAATCGAAAATTCCATCCAAAAATTGAAAATTCCATTAAAATCATGGAAAAATTGAAATTTTTATATGAAAAACTTGTTTTGCTCATATCTCCTAAACTATGCGTCCTAGAGCGAAAAGGAGCTTAATTCATGACCACCACCAAAAAATTGAAAATTCCATTAAAATCATGGAAGAATTGAAATTTTTATATGAAAAACTTGTTTTGCTCATATCTCCTAAACTATGCGTCCTAGAGCGAAAAGGAGCTTAATTCATGACCACCCCCAAAAAATTGAAAATTCCATCCAAATCCTGAAAAATTTGCAATTTTTAAATGAAAAACTTGTTTTGCTCATATCTCCTAAACTATGCGTCCTAGAGCGAAAAGGAGCTTAATTCATGACCACCCTCAAAAAATCGAAAATTCCATCCAAATCCTGAAAATTTTGAAATTTTTATATGAGAAACTTGTTTTGCTCATATCTCCTAAACTATGCGTCCTAGAGCGAAAAGAAGCTTAATTCATGACCACCCCCAAAAAATCGAAAATTCCATCCTTAAATGAAAAACTTGTTTTGCTCATATCTCCTAAACTATGCGTCCTAGAGCGAAAAGGAGCTTAATTCATGACCACCCTCAAAAAATCGAAAATTCCATCCAAAAATTGAAAATTCCATTAAAATCATGGAAAAATTGAAATTTTTATATGAGAAACTTGTTTTGCTCATATCTCCTAAACTATGCGTCCTAGAGCGAAAAGAAGCTTAATTTATGACCACCCCCAAAAAATCGAAAATTCCATCAAAATTCCCAAAAAATTAAAATTTTTATATGAAAAACTTGTTTTGCTCATATCTCCTAAACTATGCGTCCTGGAGCGAAAAGGAGCTTAATTCATGACCACCCCCAAAAAATCGAAAATTCCATCCAAATCCTGAAAAATTTGCAATTTTTAAATGAAAAACTTGTTTGGCTCATATCTCCTAAACTATGCGTCCTAGAGCGAAAAGGAGCTTAATTCATGACCACCCCCAAAAAATCGAAAATTCCATCCAAATCCCCAAAAAATTAAAATTTTTATATGAAAAACTTGTTTTGCTCATATCTCCTAAACTATGCGTCCTAGAGCGAAAAGGAGCTTAATTCATGACCACCCCCAAAAAATTGAAAATTCCATCCAAATCATGGAAAAATTGAAATTTTATATGAAAAACTTGTTTTGCTCATATCTCCTAAACTATGCGTCCTAGAGCGAAAAGGAGCTTAATTCATGACCACCCCCAAAAAATCGAAAATTCCATCCAAATCCTGAAAAATTTGCAATTTTTAAATGAAAACCTTGTTTTGCTCATATCTCCTAATCTATGCGTCCTAGAGCGAAAGGAGCTTAATTCATGACCACCACCAAAAAATTGAAAATTCCATCCAAATCATGGAAAAATTGAAATTTTTATGTATAACTTGTTTTGCTCATATCTCCTAACTATGCGTCCTAGAGCGAAAAGGAGCTTAATTCATGACCACCCTCAAAAAATCGAAAATTCCATCCAAATCCTGAAAATTTTGAAATTTTTATATGAGAAACTTGTTTTGCTCATATCTCCTAAACTATGCGTCCTAGAGCGAAAAGGAGCTTAATTCATGACCACCCTCAAAAAATCGAAAATTCCATCCAAATCCTGAAAATTTTGAAATTTTTATATGAGAAACTTGTTTTGCTCATATCTCCTAAACTATGCGTCCTAGAGCGAAAAGAAGCTTAATTCATGACCACCCCCAAAAAAATCGAAAATTCCATCCAAATCATGGAAAAATTTAAATTTTTATATGAAAAACTTGTTTTGCTCATATCTCCTAAACTATGCGTCCTAGAGCGAAAAGGAGCTTAATTCATGACCACCCCCAAAAAATTGAAAATTCCATCCAAATCATGGAAAAATTGAAATTTTATATGAAAAACTTGTTTTGCTCATATCTCCTAAACTATGCGTCCTAGAGCGAAAAGGAGCTTAATTCATGACCACCCCCAAAAAATCGAAAATTCCATCCAAATCCTGAAAAATTTGCAATTTTTAAATGAAAACCTTGTTTTGCTCATATCTCCTAATCTATGCGTCCTAGAGCGAAAGGAGCTTAATTCATGACCACCACCAAAAAATTGAAAATTCCATCCAAATCATGGAAAAATTGAAATTTTTATGTATAACTTGTTTTGCTCATATCTCCTAACTATGCGTCCTAGAGCGAAAAGGAGCTTAATTCATGACCACCCTCAAAAAATCGAAAATTCCATCCAAATCCTGAAAATTTTGAAATTTTTATATGAGAAACTTGTTTTGCTCATATCTCCTAAACTATGCGTCCTAGAGCGAAAAGGAGCTTAATTCATGACCACCCTCAAAAAATCGAAAATTCCATCCAAATCCTGAAAATTTTGAAATTTTTATATGAGAAACTTGTTTTGCTCATATCTCCTAAACTATGCGTCCTAGAGCGAAAAGGAGCTTAATTCATGACCACCCTCAAAAAATCGAAAATTCCATCCAAATCCTGAAAAATTGTAAATTTTTATATGAAAAACTTGTTTTGCTCATATCTCCTAAACTATGCGTCCTAGAGCGAAAAGGAGCTTAATTCATGACCACCCTCAAAAAATTGAAAATACCATTCAAATCATGGAAAATTTGAAATTTTATATGAAAAACTTGTTTTGCTCATATCTCCTAAACTATGCGTCCTAGAGCGAAAAGGAGCTTAATTCATGACCACCCTCAAAAAATTGAAAATTCCATCCAAATCATGGAAAAATTTAAATTTTTATATGAAAAAACTTGTTTTGCTCATATCTCCTAATCTATGCGTCCTAGAGCGAAAAGGAGCTAAATTCATGACCACCCTCAAAAAATTGAAAATTCCATCCAAATCATGGAAAAATTGAAATTTTTATATGAAAAACTTGTTTTGCTCATATCTCCTAAACTATGCGTCCTAGAGCGAAAAGGAGCTTAATTCATGACCACCCTCAAAAAATCGAAAATTGCATCCAAATCCTGAAAAATTGTAAATTTGTATATGAGAAACTTGTTTTGCTCATATCTCCTAAACTATGCGTCCTAGAGCGAAAAGGAGCTTAATTCATGACCACCCCCAAAAAATTGAAAATTCCATCCAAATCATGGAAAAATTGAAATTTTTATATGAAAAACTTGTTTTGCTCATATCTCCTAAACTATGCGTCCTAGAGCGAAAAGGAGCTTAATTCATGACCACCCCCAAAAAATCGAAAATTCCATCCAAATCCTGAAAATTTTGAAATTTTTATATGAGAAACTTGTTTTGCTCATATCTCCTAAACTATGCGTCCTAGAGCGAAAAGGAGCTTAATTCATGACCACCCTCAAAAAATCGAAAATTCCATCCAAATCCTGAAAATTTTGAAATTTTTATATGAAAAACTTGTTTTGTTCATATCTCCTAAACTATGCGTCCTAGAGCGAAAAGAAGATTAATTCTTGATCCATCCAAATCCTGAAAAATTGTAAATTTTTATATGAAAAACTTGTTTTGCTCATATCTCCTAAACTATGCATCCCAGAGCGAAAAGGAGCTTAATTCATGGCCACCCACAAAAAATTGAAAATTCCATCCAAATCATGGAAAAATTGAAATTTTTATATGAAAAACTTGTTTTGCTCATATCTCCTAAACTATGCGTCCTAGAGCGAAAAGAAGCTTAATTCATGACCACCCCCAAAAAATCGAAAATTCCATCCAAAAAATTGAAAATTCCATTAAAATCATGGAAAAATTGAAATTTTTATGTGAAGAACTTGTTTTGCTCATATCTCCTAAACTATGCGTCCTAGAGCGAAAAGAAGCTTTATTCATGACCACCCCCAAAAAATTGAAAATTCCATCCAAATCATGGAAAAATTGAAATTTGTATATGAAAAACTTGTTTTGCTCATATCTCCTAAACTATGCGTCCTAGATCGAAAAGGAGCTTAATTCATGACCACCCTCAAAAAATTGAAAATTCCATCCAAATCATGGAAAATTGTAAATTTTTATATGAAAAACTTGTTTTGCTCATATCTCCTATACTATGCGTCTTAGAGCGAAAAGGAGCTTAATTCATGACCACCCTCAAAAAAATTGAAAATTCCATCCAAATCATGGAAAATTTGAAATGTTATTGAAAAACTTGTTTTGCTCATATCTCCTAAACTATGCGTCCCCCAAAAAATTGAAAATTCCATCCAAATCATGAAAAAATTGAAATTTGTATATGAAAAACTTGTTTTGCTCATATCTCCTAAACTATGCGTCTTAGAGCGAAAAGGAGCTTAATTCATGACCACCCTAAAAAAAATTGAACATTCCATCCAAATCATGGAAAATTTGAAATTTTTATATGAAAAACTTGTTTTGCTCATATCTCCTAAACTATGCGTCCTAGAGCGAAAAGGAGCTTAATTCATGAATACCCTCACAAAATTGAATATTCCATCCAAATCATGGAAAATTTGAAATTTTTATATGAAAAACTTGTTTTGCTCATATCTCCTAAACTATGCGTCCTAGAGCGAAAAGAAGCTTAATTCATGACCACCCCCAAAAAATCGAAAATTCCATCCAAAAAATTGAAAATTCCATTAAAATCATGGAAAAATTGAAATTTTTATATGAAGAACTTGTTTTGCTCATATCTCCTAAACTATGCGTCCTAGAGCGAAAAGAAGCTTAATTCATGACCACCCCCAAAAAATTGAAAATTCCATCCAAATCATGGAAATATTGAAATTTTTATATGAAAAAAGGAGCTTAATTCATGGCCACCCACAAAAAATTGAAAATTCCATCCAAATCATGGAAAAATTTAAATTTTAATATGAAAAACTTGTTTTGCTCATATCTCCTATACTATGCGTCTTAGAGCAAAAAGAAGCTTAATTCATGACCACCCTAAAAAAAATTGAAAATTTCATCCAAATCATGGAAAATTTGAAATTTTATATTAAAAATCTTGTTTTGCTCATATCTCCTAAACTATGCGTCCTAGAGCGAAAAGAAGCTTAATTCATGACCACCCTCAAAAAATTGAAAATTCCATCCAAATCCCAAAAAAATTGAAATTTGTATATGAAAAACTTGTTTTGCTCATATCTCCTAAACTATGCGTCTTAGAGCGAAAAGAAGCTTAATTCATGACCATCCTCAAAAAAATTGAACATTCCATCCAAATCATGGAAAATTTGAAATTTGTATATGAAAAACTTGTTTTGCTCATATCTCCTAAACTATGCGTCCTAGAGCGAAAAGGAGCTTAATTCATGACCACCCTCAAAAAATTGAAAATTCCGTCCAAATCATGGAAAAATTGAAATTTTTATATGAAAAACTTATTTTGCTCATATCTCCTAAACTATGCGTCCTAGAGGGAAAACGAGCTTAATTCATGACCACCCTCAAAAAATTTAAAATTCCATCCAAATCATGGAAAAATTGAAATGTTTTTATAAAAAACTTGTTTTGCTCATATCTCCTAAACTATGCGTCCTAGAGCGAAAAGGAGCTTAATTCATGACCACCCTCAAAAAATCGAAAATTCCATCCAAATCCTGAAAATTGTAAATTTTATATGAAAAATTTGTTTTGCTCATATCTCCTAAACTATGCGTCCTAGAGCGAAAAGGAGCTTAATTCATGACCACCCTCAAAAAATCGAAAATTCCATCCAAATCCTGAAAAAATGAAATTTTTATATGAAAAAACTTGTTTTGCTCATATCTCCTAAACTATGCGTCCTAGAGGGAAAAGGAGCTTAATTCATGACCACCCCCAAAAAATCGAAAATTCCGTTTAAATCATGGAAAATTTGAAATTTTATATGAAAAACTTGTTTTGCTCATATCTCCTAAACTATGCGTCCTAGAGCGAAAAGGAGCTTAATTCATGACCACCCTCAAAAAATTGAAAATTCCATCCAAATCATGGAAAAATTGAAATTTTTATATGAAAAACTTGTTTTGCTCATATCTCCTAAACTATGCGTCCTAGAGGGAAAAGGAGCTTAATTCATGACCACCCCCAAAAAATCGAAAATTCCATCCAAATCCCAAAAAAAACTAAAATTTTTATATGAAAAACTTGTTTTGCTTATATCTACTAAACTATGCGTCCTAGAGCGAAAAGGAGCTTAATTCATGACCACACCCAAAAAATCGAAAATTCCATCCAAATCCTGAAAAATTTGAAATTTTTAAATGAAAAACTTGTTTTGCTCATATCTCCTAAACTATGCGTCCTAGAGCGAAAAGAAGCGTAATTCATGACCACCCCCAAAAAATCGAAAATTCCATCCAAATCCTGAAAAATTTTAAATTTTGAAATGAAAAACTTGTTTTGCTCATATCTCCTAAACTATGCGTCCTAGAGCGAAAAGGAGCTTAATTCATGACCACCCTCAAAAAATCGAAAATTCCATCCAAATCATGGAAAAATTGTAAATTTTTATATGAAAAACTTGTTTTGCTCATATCTCCTAAACTATGTGTCCTAGAGCGAAAAGGAGCTTAATTCATGACCACCCTCAAAAAATTGAAAATTCCATCCAAATCCTGAAAAATTGAAATTTTTATATGAAAAACTTGTTTTGCTCATATCTCCTAAACTATGCGTCCTAGAGCGAAAAGAAGCTTAATTCATGACCACCCCCAAAAAATCGAAAATTCCATCCAAATCATGGAAAAATTTAAATTTTTATATGAAAAACTTGTTTTGCTCATATCTCCTAAACTATGCGTCCTAGAGCGAAAAGAAGCTTAATTCATGACCACCCCCAAAAAATCGAAAATTCCACCCAAATCCCAAAAAAATTCTAAATTTTTATATGAAGAACTTGTTTTGCTCATATCTCCTAAACTATGTGTCCTAGAGCGAAAAGAAGCTTAATTCATGACCACCCCCAAAAAATCAAAAATTCCATCCAAATCCCAAAAAAAAATAAAATTTTTATATGAGAAACTTGTTTTGCTCATATCTCCTAAACTATGCGTCCTAGAGCGAAAAGGAGCTTAATTCATGACCACCCCCAAAAAATCAAAAATTCCATCCAAATCACAAAAAAAAATAAAATTTTTATATGAGAAACTTGTTTTGCTCATATCTCCTAAACTATGCGTCCTAGAGCGAAAAGGAGCTTAATTCATGACCACCCTCACAAAATTGAAAATTCCATCCAAATCATGGAAAAATTGAAATTTGTATATGAAAAACTTGTTTTGCTCATATCTCCTAAACTATGCGTCCTAGTTCATGGCCACCCACAAAAAATTGAAAATTCCATCCAAAAATTGAAAATTCCATTAAAATCATGGAAAAATTGAAATTTTTATATGAAAAACTTGTTTTGCTCATTTCTCCTAAACTATGCGTCCTAGAGCGAAAAGGAGCTTAATTCATGACCACCACCAAAAAATTGCAAATTCCATTAAAATCATGTGAAAAATTGAAATTTTAAATGAAAAACTTGTTTTGCTCATATCTCCTAAACTATGCGTCCTAGAGCGAAAAGAAGCTTAATTCATGACCACCCTCAAAAAATCGAAAATTCCAACCAAATCCTGAAAAATTGTAAATTTTTATATGAAAAACTTGTTTTGCTCATATCTCCTAAACTATGCGTCCTAGAGCGAAAAGGAGCTTAATTCATGACCACCCTCAAAAAATCGAAAATTCCATCCAAATCCTGAAAATTTTGAAATTTTTATATGAGAAACTTGTTTTGCTCATATCTCCTAAACTATGCGTCCTAGAGCGAAAAGGAGCTTAATTCATGACCACACTCAAAAAATTGAAAATTCCATCCAAAAATTGAAAATTCCATTAAAATCATGGAAAAATCGAAATTTTTAAATGAAAAACTTGTTTTGCTCATATCTCCTAAACTATGCGTCCTAGAGCGAAAAGAAGCTTAATTCATGACCACCCTCAAAAAATCGAAAATTCCATCCAAATCCTGAAAAATTGTAAATTTTTATATGAAAAACTTGTTTTGCTCATATCTCCTAAACTATGCGTCCTAGAGAGAAAAGGAGCTTAATTCATGACCACCCCCAAAAAATCGAAAATTCCATCCAAATCCTGAAAAATTGTAAATTTTTATATGAAAAACTTGTTTTGCTCATATCTCCTAAACTATGCGTCCTAGAACGAAAAGGAGCTTAATCCATGACCACCCTCAAAAAATCGAAAATTCCATCCAAATCATGGAAAAATTGAAATTTTTATATGAAAAACTTGTTTTGCTCATATCTCCTAAACTATGCGTCCTAGAGCGAAAAGAAGCTTAATTCATGACCACCCCCAAAAAATCGAAAATTCAATCCAAATCCCAAAAAAATTGTAAATTTTTATATGAAGAACTTGTTTTGCTCATATCTCCTAAACTATGCGTCCTAGAGCGAAAAGGAGCTTAATTCATGACCACTTCCAAAAAATTGAAAATTCCATCCAAAGCATGCGAAAATTGAAATTTTTATATGAAAAACTTGTTTTGCTCATATCTCCTAAACTATGCGTCCTAGAGCGAAAAGGAGCTTAATTCATGACCACCCCCAAAATATCGAAAATTCCATCCAAATCATGGAAAAATGGAAATTTTTATATGAAAAACTTGTTTTGCTCATATCTCCTAAACTATGCGTCCTAGAGCGAAAAGAAGCTTAATTCATGACCACCCCCAAAAAATCGAAAATTCCACCCAAATCCCAAAAAAATTCTAAATTTTTATATGAAGAACTTGCTTTGCTCATATCTCCTAAACTATGCGTCCTAGAGCGAAAAGGAGCTTAATTCATGACCACCCCCAAAAAATTGAAAATTCCATCCAAATCATGGAAAAATTTAAACTTTTATATGAAAAACTTGTTTTGCTCATATCTCCTAAACTATGCGTCCTAGAGCGAAAAGAAGCTTAATTCATGACTACCCCCAAAAAATCGAAAATTCCATCCAAAAAATTGAAAATTCCATTAAAATCATGGAAAAATTGAAATTTTTATATGAAAAACTTGTTTTGCTCATATCTCCTAAACTATGCGTCCTAGAGCGAAAAGGAGCTTAATTCATGACCACCCCCAAAAAATTGAAAATTCCATCCAAATCATGGAAAAATTTAAACTTTTATATGAAAAACTTGTTTTGCTCATATCTCCTAAACTATGCGTCCTAGAGCGAAAAGAAGCTTAATTCATGACTACCCCCAAAAAATCGAAAATTCCATCCAAAAAATTGAAAATTCCATTAAAATCATGGAAAAATTGAAATTTTTATATGAAAAACTTGTTTTGCTCATATCTCCTAAACTATGCGTCCTAGAGCGAGAAGGAGCTTAATTCGTGACCACCTCCAAAAAATTGAAAATTCCATCCAAATCATGGAAAAATTGAAATTTTTATATGAAGAACTTGTTTTGCTCATATCTCCTAAACTATGCGTCCTAGAGCGAAAAGGAGCTTAATTCATGACCACCCCCAAAAAATTGAAAATTCCATCCAAATCACGGAAAATTTGAAATTTTATATGAAAAACTTGTTTTGCTCATATCTCCTAAACTATGCCTCCTAGAGCGAAAAGGAGCTTAATTCATGACCACCCCCAAAAAATCGAAAATTCCACCCAAATCCCAAAAATATTCTAAATTTTTATATGAAGAACTTGTTTTGCTAATATCTCCTAAACTATGCGTCCTAGAGCGAAAAGGAGCTTAATTCATGACCACCCTCAAAACATCGAAAATTCCATCCAAATCCTGAAAATTTTGAAATTTTTATATGAGAAACTTGTTTTGCTCATATCTCCTAAACTATGCGTCCTAGAGCGAGCTTAATTCATTACCACCCTCAAAAAATTGAAAATTCCATCCAAATCATGGAAAAATTGAAATTTTTATGTATAACTTGTTTTGCTCATATCTCCTAAACTATGCGTCCTAGAGCGAAAAGGAGCTTAATTCATGACCACCCTCAAAAAATCGAAAATTCCATCCAAATCCTGAAAATTTTGAAATTTTTATATGAGAAACTTGTTTTGCTTATATCTCCTGAACTATGCGTCCTAGAGCGAAAAGGAGCTTAATTCATGACCACCCTCAAAAAATTTAAAATTCCATCCAAATCATGGAAAAATTGAAATTTTTATATGAAAAACTTGTTTTGCTCATATCTCCTAAACTATGCGTCCTAGAGCGAAAAGGAGCTTAATTCATGACCACCCTCAAAAAATCCATCCAAATCCTGAAAAATTTGAAATTTTTAAATGAAAAACTTGGTTTGCTCATATCTCCTAAACTATGCGTCCTAGAGCGAAAAGGAGCTTAATTCATGACCACCCCCAAAAAATCGAAAATTCCATCCAAATCCTGAAAAATTGTAAATTTTTATATGAAAAACTTGTTTTGCTCATATCTCCTAAACTATGCGTCCTAGAGCGAAAAGGAGCTTAATTCATGACCACCCCCCAAAAAATTGAAAATTCCATCCAAATTATGGAAACATTGAAATTTTTATATGAAAAACTTGTTTTGCTCATATCTCCTAAACTATGCGTCCTAGAGCGAAAAGGAGTTTAATTCATGACCACCCTCAAAAAATTGAAAATTCCATCCAAATCATGGAAAAATTGAAATTTTTATATGAAAAACTTGTTTTGCTCATATCTCCTAAACTATGCGTCCTAGAGCGAAAAGGAGCTTAATTCATGACCACCCTCAAAAAATCAAAAATTCCATCCAAATCCTGAAAATTTTGAAATTTTTATATGAGAAACTTGTTTTGCTTATATCTCCTGAACTATGCGTCCTAGAGCGAAAAGGAGCTTAATTCATGACCACCCTCAAAAAATTGAAAATTCCATCCAAATCATGGAAAAATTGAAATTTTTATATGAAAAACTTGTTTTGCTCATATCTCCTAAACTATGCGTCCTAGAGCGAAAAGGAGCTTAATTCATGACCACCCTCAAAAAATCGAAAATTCCATCCAAATCCTGAAAATTTTGAAATTTTTATATGAGAAACTTGTTTTGCTTATATCTCCTGAACTATGCGTCCTAGAGCGAAAAGGAGCTTAATTCATGACCACCCTCAAAAAATTTAAAATTCCATCCAAATCATGGAAAAATTGAAATTTTTATATGAATAACTTGTTTTGCTCATATCTCCTAAACTATGCGTCCTAGAGCGAAAAGAAGCTTAATTCATGACCACCCCCAAAAAATCGAAAATTCCATCCAAATCCTGAAAAATTGTAAATTTTTATATGAAAAACTTGTTTTGCTCATATCTCCTAAACTATGCGTCCTAGAGCGAAAAGGAGCTTAATTCATGACCACCCCCAAAAAAATTGAAAATTCCATCCAAATTATGGAAACATTGAAATTTTTATATGAAAAACTTGTTTTGCTCATATCTCCTAAACTATGCGTCCTAGAGCGAAAAGGACTTAATTCATGACCACCCTCACAAAATTGAAAATTCCATCCAAATCATGGAAAAATTTAAATTTTTATAGGAAAAACTTGTTTTGCTCATATCTCCTAAACTATGCGTCCTAGAGCGAAAAGGAGCTTAATTCATGACCACCCCCAAAAAATCGAAAATTCCATCCAAATCCCAAAAAAATTAAAATTTTTATATGAAAAACTTGTTTTGCTCATATCTCCTAAACTATGCGTCCTAGAGCGAAAATGAGCTTAATTCATGACCACCCCCAAAAAATTGAAAATTCCATCCAAATCATGGAAAAATTGAAATTTTTATATGAAAAACTTGTTTTGCTCATATCTCCTAAACTATGCGTCCTAGAGCGAAAAGGAGCTTAATTCATGACCACCCCCAAAAAATCGAAAATTCCATCCAAATCCTGAAAAATTGTAAATTTTTATATGAAAAACTTGTTTTGGAGCTTAATTCATGACCACCCCCAAAAAATTGAAAATTCCATCCAAATCCTGAAAATTTTGAAATTTTTATATGAGAAACTTGTTTTGCTCATATCTCCTAAACTATGCGTCCTAGAGCGAAAAGGAGCTTAATTCATTACCACCCTCAAAAAATTGAAAATTCCATCCAAATCATGGAAAAATTGAAATTTTTATATGAATAACTTGTTTTGCTCATATCTCCTAAACTATGCGTCCTAGAGCGAAAAGGAGCTTAATTCATGACCACCCCCAAAAAATTGAAAATTCCATCCAAATCATGGAAAAATTGAAATTTTTATATGAAAAACTTGTTTTGCTCATATCTCCTAAACTATGCGTCCTAGAGCGAAAAGGAGCTTAATTCATGACCACCCCCAAAAAATTGAAAATTCCATCCAAATCCTGAAAATTTTGAAATTTTTATATGAGAAACTTGTTTTGCTCATATCTCCTAAACTATGCGTCCTAGAGCGAAAAGGAGCTTAATTCATGACCACCCTCAAAAAATCGAAAATTCCATCCAAATCCTGAAAATTTTGAAATTTTTATATGAGAAACTTGTTTTGCTTATATCTCCTGAACTATGCGTCCTAGAGCGAAAAGGAGCTTAATTCATGACCACCCTCAAAAAATTTAAAATTCCATCCAAATCATGGAAAAATTGAAATTTTTATATGAATAACTTGTTTTGCTCATATCTCCTAAACTATGCGTCCTAGAGCGAAAAGGAGCTTAATTCATGACCACCCCCAAAAAATTGAAAATTCCATCCAAATCATGGAAAAATTGAAATTTTTATATGAAAAACTTGTTTTGCTCATATCTCCTAAACTATGCGTCCTAGAGCGAAAAGGAGCTTAATTCATGACCACACTCAAAAAATCGAAAATTCCATCCAAATCATGGAAAAATTGAAATTTTTATATGAAAAACTTGTTTTGCTCATATCTCTTAATCTATGCGTCCTAGAGCGAACAGACCACCCCCAAAAAATCGAAAATTCCATCCAAATCATGGGAAAATTGAAATTTTTATATGAAAAACTTGTTTTGCTCATATCTCCTAAACTATGCGTCCTAGAGCGAAAAGGAGCTTAATTCATAACCATCCTCAAAAAATTGAAAACCGTCCAAATCATGGAAAAATTGAAATTTTTATATGAAAAACTTTTTTGCTCATATCTCCTAAACTATGCGTCCTAGAGCGAAAAGGAGCTTAATTCATGACCACCCTCAAAAAATCGAAAATTTCATCCAAATCATGGAAAAATTGAAATTTTTATATGAAAAACTTGTTTTGCTGATATCTCCTAAACTATGCGTCCTAGAGCGAAAAGGAGATTAATTCATGACCACCCTCAAAAAATATAAAATTCCATCCAAATCCCAAAAAAATTAAAATTTTTATATGAAAAACTTGTTTTGCTCATATCTCCTAAACTATGCGTCCTAGAGCGAAAATGAGCTTAATTCATGACCACCCCCAAAATATTGAAAATTCCATCCAAATCATGGAAAAATTGAAATTTTTATATGAAAAACTTGTTTTGCTCATATCTCCTAAACTATGCGTCCTAGAGCGAAAATGAGCTTAATTCATGACCACCCCCAAAATATTGAAAATTCCATCCAAATCATGGAAAAATTGAAATTTTTATATGAAAAACTTGTTTTGCTCATATCTCCTAAACTATGCGTCCTAGAGCGAAAAGGAGCTTAATTCATGACCACCCTCACAAAATTGAAAATTCCATCCAAATCATGGAAAAATTTAAATTTTTATACGAAAAACTTGTTTTGCTCATATCTCCTAAACTATGCGTCCTAGAGCGAAAAGAAGCTTAATTCATGACCACCCCCAAAAAATCGAAAATTCCATCCAAATCATGGAAAAATTTAAATTTTTATACGAAAAACTTGTTTTGCTCATATCTCCTAAACTATGCGTCCTAGAGCGAAAATAAGCTTAATTCATGACCACCCCCAAAAAATTGAAAATTCTATCCAAATCATGGCAAAATTGAAATTTTTATATGAAAAACTTGTTTTGCTCATATCTCCTAAACTATGCGTCCTAGAGCGAAAAGGAGCTTAATTCATGACCACCCTCAAAAAATCGAAAATTCCATCCAAATCATGGAAAAATTGAAATTTTTATATGAAAAACTTGTTTTGCTCATATCTCTTAATCTATGCGTCCTAGAGCGAACAGACCACCCCCAAAAAATCGAAAATTCCATCCAAATCATGGGAAAATTGAAATTTTTATATGAAAAACTTGTTTTGCTCATATCTCCTAAACTATGCGTCCTAGAGCGAAAAGGAGCTTAATTCATAACCATCCTCAAAAAATTGAAAACCGTCCAAATCATGGAAAAACTGAAATTTTTATATGAAAAACTTTTTTGCTCATATCTCCTAAACTATGCGTCCTAGAGCGAAAAGGAGCTTAATTCATGACCACCCTCAAAAAATCGAAAATTTCATCCAAATCATGGAAAAATTGAAATTTTTATATGAAAAACTTGTTTTGCTGATATCTCCTAAACTATGCGTCCTAGAGCGAAAAGGAGATTAATTCATGACCACCCTCAAAAAATATAAAATTCCATCCAAATCCCAAAAAAGTAAAATTTTTATATGAAAAACTTGTTTTGCTCATATCTCCTAAACTATGCGTCCTAGAGCGAAAAGAAGCTTAATTCATGACCACCCCCAAAAAATCGAAAATTCCATCCAAATCCCAAAAAAATTAAAATTTTTATATGAAAAACTTGTTTTGCTCATATCTCCTAAACTATGCGTCCTAGAGCGAAAATGAGCTTAATTCATGACCACCCCCAAAAAATTGAAAATTCCATCCAAATCATGGAAAAATTGAAATTTTTATATGAAAAACTTGTTTTGCTCATATCTCCTAAACTATGCGTCCTAGAGCGAAAAGGAGCTTAATTCATGACCACCCCCAAAAAATCGAAAATTCCATCCAAATCCTGAAAAATTGTAAATTTTTATATGAAAAACTTGTTTTGCTCATATCTCCTAAACTATGCGTCCTAGAGCGAAAAGGAGCTTAATTCATGACCACCCCCAAAAAATTGAAAATTCCATCCAAATCCTGAAAATTTTGAAATTTTTATATGAGAAACTTGTTTTGCTCATATCTCCTAAACTATGCGTCCTAGAGCGAAAAGGAGCTTAATTCATGACCACCCCCAAAAAATTGAAAATTCCATCCAAATCTTGGAAAAATTGAAATTTTTATATGAAAAACTTGTTTTGCTCATATCTCCTAAACTATGCGTCCTAGAGCGAAAAGGAGCTTAATTCATGACCACCCTCAAAAAATCGAAAATTCCATCCAAATCATGGAAAAATTGAAATTTTTATATGAAAAACTTGTTTTGCTCATATCTCTTAATCTATGCGTCCTAGAGCGAACAGACCACCCCCAAAAAATCGAAAATTCCATCCAAATCATGGGAAAATTGAAATTTTTATATGAAAAACTTGTTTTGCTCATATCTCCTAAACTATGCGTCCTAGAGCGAAAAGGAGCTTAATTCATAACCATCCTCAAAAAATTGAAAACCGTCCAAATCATGGAAAAACTGAAATTTTTATATGAAAAACTTTTTTGCTCATATCTCCTAAACTATGCGTCCTAGAGCGAAAAGGAGCTTAATTCATGACCACCCTCAAAAAATCGAAAATTTCATCCAAATCATGGAAAAATTGAAATTTTTATATGAAAAACTTGTTTTGCTCATATCTCCTAAACTATGCGTCCTAGAGCGAAAAGGAGCTTAATTCATGACCACCCCCAAAAAATCGAAAATTCCATCCAAATCCTGAAAAATTGTAAATTTTTATATGAAAAACTTGTTTTGCTCATATCTCCTAAACTATGCGTCCTAGAGCGAAAAGGAGCTTAATTCATTACCACCCTCAAAAAATTGAAAATTCCATCCAAATCATGGAAAAATTGAAATTTTTATGTATAACTTGCTTAATTCATGACCACCCTCAAAAAATTTAAAATTCCATCCAAATCATGGAAAAATTGAAATTTTTATATGAAAAACTTGTTTTGCTCATATCTCCTAAACTATGCGTCATAGAGCGAAAAGGAGCTTAATTCATGACCACCCTCAAAAAATCGAAAATTCCATCCAAATCATGGAAAAATTGAAATTTTTATATGAAAAACTTGTTTTGCTCATATCTCTTAATCTATGCGTCCTAGAGCGAACAGACCACCCCCAAAAAATCGAAAATTCCATCCAAATCATGGGAAAATTGAAATTTTTATATGAAAAACTTGTTTTGCTCATATCTCCTAAACTATGCGTCCTAGAGCGAAAAGGAGCTTAATTCATGACCACCCCCAAAAAATCGAAAATTCCATCCAAATCCTGAAAAATTGTAAATTTTTATATGAAAAACTTGTTTTGCTCATATCTCCTAAACTATGCGTCCTAGAGCGAAAAGAAGCTTAATTCATGACCACCCCCAAAAAATCGAAAATTCCATCCAAATCCTGAAAAATTGTAAATTTTTATATGAAAAACTTGTTTTGCTCATATCTCCTAAACTATGCGTCCTAGAGCGAAAAGAAGCTTAATTCATGACCACCCCCAAAAAATCGAAAATTCCATCCAAATCCTGAAAAATTGTAAATTTTTATATGAAAAACTTGTTTTGCTCATATATCCTAAACTATGCGTCCTAGAGCGAAAAGGAGCTTAATTCATGACCACCCTCAAAAAATTTAAAATTCCATCCAAATCATGGAAAAATTGAAATTTTTATATGAAAAACTTGTTTTGCTCATATCTCCTAAACTATGCGTCATAGAGCGAAAAGGAGCTTAATTCATGACCACCCTCAAAAAATCGAAAATTCCATCCAAATCATGGAAAAATTGAAATTTTTATATGGAAAACTTGTTTTGCTCATATCTCCTAAACTATGCGTCCAAGAGCGAAAAGGAGCTTAATTCATAACCATCCTCAAAAAATTGAAAACCATCCAAATCATGGAAAAATTGAAATTTTTATATGAAAAACTTTTTTGCTCATATCTCCTAAACTATGCGTCCTAGAGCGAAAAGGAGCTTAATTCATGACCACCCTCAAAAAATCGAAAATTTCATCCAAATCATGGAAAAATTGAAATTTTTATATGAAAAACTTGTTTTGCTAAACTATGCGTCCTAGAGCGAAAAGGAGATTAATTCATGACCACCCTCAAAAAATATAAAATTCCATCCAAATCCCAAAAAAATTCAAATTTTTATATGAAAAACTTGTTTTGCTCATATCTCCTAAACTATGCGTCCTAGAGCGAAAAGAAGCTTAATTCATGACCACCCTCAAAAATGTAATAAAACCTTGCTTAAGCTTGCAGCAATATTTTGTAATTATGTTCTCAAAAGTGTTATATGAGATATTTATGGATGTTGCCTATGGTAGGGTGTTTAACCATAATTGATTTTGTGGCTATGGACTGTGGGAGCCTTTGAAAGCTAACTTCAGTCGGGCAATGGGGGGTTCTTGTCCATTTCACACAAAACAGTCTTAACAGAAAATTATTTTAGACTCCCTATCTTATAAATCATACCGGGCTATGGGATCAAAACTAAATCAAAAATCAAAATGGATACTGAATAGATAAAAGGATTTGTATTCCCCTCCATACAATGTGATCTCAGATATTATGAGATCTGCGCCTCTTGACCCTCCCGATCCTATTGTCCTGATCGCGCTCTATATCAGAACCCCATACGACTTTACCTTAGTCACACATCACCACATTTGTACGAAAACGCAAAATTTTAGCTCACCAATTCATTTTAGAATATATATAAATTTATTCAAATCATTATCCTAGAGTATATTAATAATTATTTAACAACGAAATTTAAATTATTCGAGTATATTCAAATAGTATATAAAAATTATTTCGACAAATAGTGATATGAAAAAAATTGACATTTTAAACGGAGATATAAATTTTAGATAAAAAGTTTACGATTTTTCATTTTCTTTGTTTGAAGATCGAATTCAGAAAAATATAAATCTAGTCATGAAAATTTAGATTTATAAGTATTAAGAAAAAATCCGAAAATATCAAATTATAACATGACAAAACGATATATTAAACAATGGCAACTCTATGAATCTCAATTAAAATGAGAATGCAATCCGGAACTAAATCGTGAGAAAAAACTAGCCACACTTGATTCGAGATGTTTCACAAATTCCAACTTCTTAAAAATAACACAAAACTGCATTCAAAAGTTTTTTTTATTCTTTTTGTTTACTCACCGGTCATGCAAATATTCGATGAAGGCCTTCAGGAATGTTTGATGCGGGGGAGAGGTAATTATTTTATGTTGCAACGTAGATGTTCGATGATGCGCAGGTTTGGTATGCGGTTAATGATCATTAATACGATCGATTGCCTTGCTGAGCACTTATGAATGGAGTTTTTTGATGATTTTTGTTGAGAATGAAATGTATTAGGGTGGTTCTTAAAAACTATTGAATTTCAAATGGGGCTGGTTTCACTCTTTATGAAATCGAATTGCCTTATCAAAAAAAATAATAATTAAATTAGTTTGTTTTTTTTTTTTTCTTAAGCAAACAAGAAAATCGTGCAAAAATTGATATATACTTAACTTAAGAAATTTTTTTATTATTTTTTGACCATAATGAATAATTTTACTTTTCATTATGGAGACATTTCTGTCATATAATTTCTGCTTCTATTACGGGTTTGAAATTTTATGATGAGGGTCTTGATTGGGGTTTTATTGTAGATGAATTTTGTACGGCATAACTTCTTACATTGTGGCAATTTAAATCGAGTGCAGAAATTGGTCAAACTATGGTTGATGGGTTTTCTTTCCACAATTGCAAAAAAAAAAATAACCTTCCCTCCTCTCTGCCTGTAGAACACCGTAGGCTTCTTGGAATTTGGCAATCAGGAGGAGGGTGAAGAGAAAAAATGTGCTTGACCACAATGAGGCAACTGCAAAATCTTTTTATATTGCTTCGCAAAATTCTTCCTTCACAACACAAAATAATTTACGTGGCACTTGGACTGGATCTTTTGGCCTTTGGTAATATCCAATTTCTATGGAAAAATTAAATGCAAAATGTGTGAGATATTTCAAATCTCAAATTTTCCGATTTTTACAGAAGTTCACAAAAATACATTGGCGTATTACCTTTTTGTAAATAAAAACACTGATTAAAGAATTTTTGTAGAGTACTGCTGCGTTGATTACACTGAAATTTTTCAATTAATTTGAACTTTTATGGATTCACGTTTATGTGATATTTTGTGTATTGATCACTTTTATTACGTCTGTACTCTATGAAGCGTTCAAAAGGAAGGAAGTTTCTGGATTTTTGATAATTATGCTTTTGACATGCTCTGAGCCGATGAGAGCGACCATTAATCGAAACATTGATTAACTTATCAATAACCATCGATTCATGATACCATTAAGGTATTAGCAAAACAGGGTTGCCCCAAAGCATTTTAAATATTAAATGCTTAATGGAAATTTCATCAGATTAAAATTGCTTTGTCTATTACGTTAAATTTAAATAATTTTTATGATTTTTTTTGTGCCAAAATATTAATAATTCAATGTTGTAAAATGAAAATTAATAAATTTGTCAATGATCGGAAATAGAAATAAATTTTTGTAAAAACAATTTACAATTTGTGCCCACGTTCTTTGAAAGCAATATCAAAAATTATTTTGCACAAAAAAAAAAAATGGGAAATTTTGTGATTGGAAAAAATGAAGAAAAACCCATTACAAAACCAAGTAATATTATCCTTATAGGATAAAATATTAATTGGAAATAAAATCTATGGGCGAATATCTTTCGCATGGAAAGTGCCTATAGTTTTGCCGTTCATATCCTCTAAAATATAGTAGTGTTTCCCAACTTTTTTTTTGATTCTGGATTTAATGAAAAGCGGGGATAATTTCGAATTGAAATGTTTTTCGGCCGAACTTTGGGCGAAATTTCGCCTGAAAACTTCTTGACCTATCTCAAAACTAATTGGCCTAGCTCTTAAATTGTAGGTATGCTGGTTCCGATTGTAAGCCTCAGTTATGTGGGTTTTAAGATTGTACCTAAGAAGTTTTAAGTCATCGTCCCTTGACAAAATATTCATTGGCTCATCTAAGATTTTCAGATTTCGTAAAAGTTTATACGAGCTCCCATGTGTTATCATGTCAAAACCAAAAAGGGCATGATACGGAGAACATTTTATCGATTGATGCACAGAATTTCTAAGAGCACAACTTATCGAACTTAGATTTTCATCCCACAAGCGATGATCCTCCTTCAAAAATGACCTAATTCCCGAAATAATGGAACGGTTAACGCGTTCAGATGCGTTCGCTTGTGGAGAATATAGTGCCGTATAAGTATGAGTAATCCCAAAACTAGTTAAAAAGGCATTAAAATCGTTTGATTTGAATTGGGAACCATTGTCACTAATAATGACTTCCGGTATCCCAAAGACGTGAAAAATGTGATTCAGTAAAAATTTTTGAATAGGTTTCGTGGTGAACTTTTTCATTGGGCATAGCCAATGGAACTTGGACATATGGTCAAGAACAATGAGAATTCCTATGTTGCCGCTTCTACTTCTTGGATACGGACCAAGTAGATCGATATATAATCGTTGGAAAGGTCTTTCAGAAATTGCTTGCATGCCCATATCAGGTCTCATGATCTGATTGGTTGGTTTTGTGGTCTTGCATGTTTCACATTTTCTCAGAAATTCCCGAACGTCTCTTACCATGCCTGGCCAAAAGAAATGCCGTCTGATAAGCTCCAACGTCTTTTGTATGCCACCATGACAAGCCGTAGGAGAACTATGGAAACGATCGATAATTGGAAGCCTTAAATTAATCGGAATCCAAAGTTTCCAAGAGTTTTCCTCTTGTATTTCATCGCCAGTGTAGTGTTCGGCCCTAATATAGACATATTTGTCTATGATTCGAATGTCTGGGTATTTGGATTCATTTTCCCGAATTTTGCGTTTCAAATCGACGTAGTCATCATCAGAAAAACAAGGCGAATCGAGGTCTATCTCGGGATCAGAAGTGTTTATAGCCGATACCTCGCTGTGCATTCGGGAAAGGGCATCCGGTACTATGTTGTCTTTCCCTTTTCTGTGGCTAAAGGTAAACTTGTACCCCTGGAGCTTGAAGACCCAACGAGCAAGTCTGCCCGTGAGATCTTGTTGTTTCATCAGCCACAGTAAACTGGAGTGATCGGTTACGATCTCAAACTCCTGTAATTCAACATAGCACCGGAATTTTTTAATTGCCTCTGCAGCCGCGAGACACTCCCGTTCCGTTACGCTGTAATTCCGCTGTGCGGAATTCAGCTTTTTAGACATGAATGCGATTGGTTTCTCGTCGCCGTTTTTATCCAACTGCACTAGTACTGCACCAATTCCAGAATCACTCGCATCGCAATGAATGAAAAATTTCTTTGTAAAATCTGGATTGGTCAGTACTGGGGCTGTTGTCAAAAGTGTTTTTATTTCATTAAATGCACTATCAGCCTCGGGTGTCCAAACAAATTTCTTTTTGGAGGATAGTAATTCTGTGATCGGAAATGCTTTGGAGGAATAGTTTTCAATAAAACGACGGTACCATCCTGATAACCCGAGGAAACCGCGTACCTGTTTTACATTTTTGGGCACTGGCCACGAAATAATAGAATTAATTTTGTCGGGATCTGTTCTCAAGCCACCATTACCGATCACAAAACCCAAATATTTCACTTCCGTGACACAAAAGTTACTTTTAGAGACATTTATAGTCAAGTTCGCACGCCTAAATTGCTCCGAAATTCTGACTAAAACTGCCAAATGCGTCTGAAAATCTTCAGAGACAACGATTAGGTCATCTAGGTAGCCAAATACACAATATCTTAAGTCAGGAGGTATTAATTCGTCCATTAAACGGCACATAGTTTGTGGGGCATTACATAGCCCGAAAGGCATGACCACAAACTGATAAAGGGGCCGTCCCGGAACTGTAAATGCCGTTAATGGTTTGGCTTGGTCGGCTAGGCCGATCTGCCAAAACGCATCTTTCAAATCAACTTTCGAAATTATATTTGCTTTTGGTAATCGCGCGAAAATCCCTTCTATGCTTGGCAGCGGGTATGCGTCCTTCTTAGTGACTGCATTTAATTTCCTGGCGTCTAGGCACAAGCGGACTTTATTTGGTTTTACAACCAATCTCATGGGAGAACTCCATGAAGAGGTGGAAGGTTCAATAACTCCCAATGCCAACATTCTATCGATCTCTTTGTACATCAGTCCCTCCACCGCTGGAGAAACTGGATAAAACCGCTGTTTGACGGGCTTAGCATCGCCTACGTCAATATCATGCTTAATTAAGCCGGTTTTCCCTAACCCTTGTTTTTCAAAATTTGGAAATAATTCTTTTACAGCTTCGAGCTGTTGAAGTTGGACTGGAGTTAGCGGGTATGAACGGAATTTTGAATCAATAGATTCTTTATTTTCAGTACAATCAGACGACATTTCGGACTTTGAAGCGGACAAAGTAGACAAGACCTTGGACAATTTTGCGCTCTCGGACGGACTGGACATTATAACTGATTCGAAAATATCAGGGGCAAGGTTAAATATCTTCCAGAAATCTAAACCAAGTATAAGCCGTTGATTTAAAGATGGTACTACTAAAATACGAAGTTCTCTCACTTGACTTTTAAACGAAACGTTTACATCTAAATATCCTAAAACTCTCTGACGATTTCCATCAGCAGTTTGGACTGAAGCTCTAAATTCGTGGAACTCACTAAAACGAGAAAAATTCTCCCGAGCCAATTCTGAACCTATACAGGATACATTTGCACCTGTATCTAATAGACCATGCTCAATAAATTCCAAAAATGAAACTTTAGCATACAATCTCTGATCCTGTGGATCATTAAAGATGCTAGATATAATATATTTGGACGACATTCGTCTTTGTTTATAGTATCGACGAAGTCGAAGTGTAGATCTTTTTGGCTTTTGAGCAGGCTGTGTAGAAATTGATGCGGCTCCAAAAATAAGCTCCTTCCTTTTCATATAATCTGACCACCGTTCATGATATGGTCTTATAGGTCGTAAATCATGGTGTTGTTGTTCTTGATGTTCAGTTCCAGATTTTTTCAAAATAGTAATATGACGATTAGAAACATCCTGAATATGAGATTCGGATGGGTTGCCATCTATATCGCCATTGACCAAATCTAGTTTTTTGATAAATTTGTCGGATTTAAATTCTTAGGGACAAAAAGTTTTCTATTGTTGCACTTGAGACAGTTCGGTTTGTAGGTGTCTTTAGCACCGCAACCGTAACAAAATACAGACCTGTCGTTTAGGCAGTCCTCCCAGAAATGTCCTGCCTCTTGACAGTTCCAGCATTTGTATGATGTAGACGGAAGTGCTACGGCTTCAACTGCTAAACTACTTTCCGACTCTCGCTCCTCACTTGGGTCATTCAAGAATTCGATTTCCGCCACATTTCGGCGAGGATGTTGAAAATTAGACATTTTATTAGCCAGTTGTCGACGACAGGTTTCGTCATTTAATAAATTCTCCCGCATCTGAATTAATTTGCGAAGATGTGCAATCGAAAATATCGGGACATATAGTAACTCATGCCTGATTTCAGGACGTAAATTCCTCTTGACAATTTCGATCAATTCCATTTCAGGAATAGGAGTACTCAACCGATCTAAAATAGCAGAAATGGAATCATAATAAGTTTCAAAATTTTCTCCAAGCCTTTGCTTTCTGCTTCGAAGTTCTTCGCGTATATCTGCATCGGATTTGAAATCTTTGTACTGGTATCGAATGGCTGCGCAAAAATCTTCCCACACTATAGATGGGACTTGCTTTCGATAACGCCAGAACCATTCCCTAGCTTTACCGGTTAAAAGTATATTTAAATGTTTACAGATGATAGAGTAATCCTCATCAAAATTGTCAACAGTCAGTAACCTAACACGGTACAAAAATTCCTCTACATCGAGACCTTGTGCCGATCCATCAAACTGAAGATTCCAGTTTTTTATAATGGAAGCGATTCGATCAGTTCCAAGAGAAAAATGACTCACTGGAGAAAAATTTCTTATATTCGATGGAAGCTCATTATTAACCCGTGGAATACCATGAAGATTAAATTGTTGAGTTCGATTATCAATCATCGGGTTTGTTGTCGAATTCTGATTAACAGAATTTGAAATTGGATTTTGGTTAATCGGATTGGGAACCACTGGTCTTGAAACTGGATTCGAGTAACCCTGTGGTAATTGATTAGAAACTATGTTCAAATTTTGTAAAATTCTAGTTACACTAGCTTCAATCAAATGATTCAACCTGGCATAATCTATCATATTGTTAATAATACCAGACCGTTGTGGAGTCTGTTGACCGTCATTTGAATTTCGGTGTAAATTAGGATTAGGAGTGGCAGTTTCATCTCCCTGACCTGTAAGAATATCTGATATATCTGGTAACAACGAATGACCTGTGTCAGTAAATAAATTTCGACTTGTACTTCTTGTGTTGTAGTGCTTCGCAAGTGCACCACGACCTTTTCCACGATTTTGAGATACCTTTGGCTTTGTAATTGGTTGAGACAAATTTGTCTGGTCCCCCAAATCGTCTTGAGTGGGTTTTGGATTTTGAATGCGAGCATTCAGAGATCGGAAATCGGATAATTCACAAGGACGTTTACATATAGGACATTCATTTGAATTTGATAAATGTTTTTCCATGCAATTCCTGTGGAAAGCATGGTTGCATTGTTGTATATATACACAATCGTGAGATTCGAGTAATGGCTCATTACAAATCGAACAATTTGAAATTGGATCATTGCCTCCCGATGCGGTTGGCTGTGGAGATCTCATCAGTGACATTTCCTTGCATTAAATGTTATACTTGATAGACAGAAAATTATTATTACCAGGTATGATATGATTTTAAATTTCTTTTTCGGATAAGCACAAAAGACAATATATGCGAAATATCAAATTTATATTCAGGTTATGCGTTTCGTTCATAGTGGTTGTGGACTAAGGATTTTTTTAAAATATTAAATTAAATTGAATGGAGAGTGGAAACTATCTTGTCGGGGAATGTGCATGCAAAATAATTCAGTGAAAACAGATATTAAATCGAGCAAACCGAAAACAATAATTTGCCTATATTTTGTTTACAATCACCGGACATTTACTCGCAAGCAGCATGAAAATGTATTCCTAATAATTGTAATTTTCCGATAACTAAGCTCAAAAAAATACTAATTTCATTAAATATTTCACTAACACAGGTAAATGAAATGAAGTGTTCATTAGGTACAAAAATAAAATTCTATAAATGATAAATCCCTTCCAGGAACTACACGGTCAATCTGCTCGAACTGGAGGTCCTCAAGCGGTTGAATATCCTGATAAGTTCTGAAAGCTATTCTCAATATAGACTTTCAATTTGAACTTAATATACACATCATTTCCATTAATTTTAAATAAAGCATTTGGGGCGCAAAAAAATACATAAAAATATGTACCCATCAGGCCCCACGTTGGGCGCCATTTCTGTAATAAAACCTTGCTTAAGCTTGCAGCAATATTTTGTAATTATGTTCTCAAAAGGTGTTATATGAGATATTTATGGATGTTGCCTATGGTAGGGTGTTTAACCATAATTGATTTTGTGGCTATGGACTGTGGGAGCCTTTGAAAGCTAACTTCAGTCGGGCAATGGGGGGTTCTTGTCCATTTCACACAAAACAGTCTTAACAGAAAATTATTTTAGACTCCCTATCTTATAAATCATACCGGGCTATGGGATCAAAACTAAATCAAAAATCAAAATGGATACTGAATAGATAAAAGGATTTGTATTCCCCTCCATACAATGTGATCTCAGATATTATGAGATCTGCGCCTCTTGACCCTCCCGATCCTATTGTCCTGATCGCGCTCTATATCAGAACCCCATACGACTTTACCTTAGTCACACATCACCACATTTGTACGAAAACGCAAAATTTTAGCTCACCAATTCATTTTAGAATATATATAAATTTATTCAAATCATTATCCTAGAGTATATTAATAATTATTTAACAACGAAATTTAAATTATTCGAGTATATTCAAATAGTATATAAAAATTATTTCGACAAATAGTGATATGAAAAAAATTGACATTTTAAACGGAGATATAAATTTTAGATAAAAAGTTTACGATTTTTCATTTTCTTTGTTTGAAGATCGAATTCAGAAAAATATAAATCTAGTCATGAAAATTTAGATTTATAAGTATTAAGAAAAAATCCGAAAATATCAAATTATAACATGACAAAACGATATATTAAACAATGGCAACTCTATGAATCTCAATTAAAATGAGAATGCAATCCGGAACTAAATCGTGAGAAAAAACTAGCCACACTTGATTCGAGATGTTTCACAAATTCCAACTTCTTAAAAATAACACAAAACTGCATTCAAAAGTTTTTTTTATTCTTTTTGTTTACTCACCGGTCATGCAAATATTCGATGAAGGCCTTCAGGAATGTTTGATGCGGGGGAGAGGTAATTATTTTATGTTGCAACGTAGATGTTCGATGATGCGCAGGTTTGGTATGCGGTTAATGATCATTAATACGATCGATTGCCTTGCTGAGCACTTATGAATGGAGTTTTTTGATGATTTTTGTTGAGAATGAAATGTATTAGGGTGGTTCTTAAAAACTATTGAATTTCAAATGGGGCTGGTTTCACTCTTTATGAAATCGAATTGCCTTATCAAAAAAAATAATAATTAAATTAGTTTGTTTTTTTTTTTTCTTAAGCAAACAAGAAAATCGTGCAAAAATTGATATATACTTAACTTAAGAAATTTTTTTATTATTTTTTGACCATAATGAATAATTTTACTTTTCATTATGGAGACATTTCTGTCATATAATTTCTGCTTCTATTACGGGTTTGAAATTTTATGATGAGGGTCTTGATTGGGGTTTTATTGTAGATGAATTTTGTACGGCATAACTTCTTACATTGTGGCAATTTAAATCGAGTGCAGAAATTGGTCAAACTATGGTTGATGGGTTTTCTTTCCACAATTGCAAAAAAAAAATAACCTTCCCTCCTCTCTGCCTGTAGAACACCGTAGGCTTCTTGGAATTTGGCAATCAGGAGGAGGGTGAAGAGAAAAAATGTGCTTGACCACAATGAGGCAACTGCAAAATCTTTTTATATTGCTTCGCAAAATTCTTCCTTCACAACACAAAATAATTTACGTGGCACTTGGACTGGATCTTTTGGCCTTTGGTAATATCCAATTTCTATGGAAAAATTAAATGCAAAATGTGTGAGATATTTCAAATCTCAAATTTTCCGATTTTTACAGAAGTTCACAAAAATACATTGGCGTATTACCTTTTTGTAAATAAAAACACTGATTAAAGAATTTTTGTAGAGTACTGCTGCGTTGATTACGCTGAAATTTTTCAATTAATTTGAACTTTTATGGATTCACGTTTATGTGATATTTTGTGTATTGATCACTTTTATTACGTCTGTACTCTATGAAGCGTTCAAAAGGAAGGAAGTTTCTGGATTTTTGATAATTATGCTTTTGACATGCTCTGAGCCGATGAGAGCGACCATTAATCGAAACATTGATTAACTTATCAATAACCATCGATTCATGATACCATTAAGGTATTAGCAAAACAGGGTTGCCCCAAAGCATTTTAAATATTAAATGCTTAATGGAAATTTCATCAGATTAAAATTGCTTTGTCTATTACGTTAAATTTAAATCATTTTTATGATTTTTTTTGTGCCAAAATATTAATAATTCAATGTTGTAAAATGAAAATTAATAAATTTGTCAATGATCGGAAATAGAAATAAATTTTTGTAAAAACAATTTACAATTTGTGCCCACGTTCTTTGAAAGCAATATCAAAAATTATTTTGCACAAAAAAAAAAAAATGGGAAATTTTGTGATTGGAAAAAATGAAGAAAAACCCATTACAAAAAATCGAAAATTCCATCCAAATCCCAAAAAAATTAAAATTTTTATATGAAAAACTTGTTTTGCTCATATCTCCTAAACTATGCGTCCTAGAGCGAAAATGAGCTTAATTCATGACCACCCCCAAAAAATTGAAAATTCCATCCAAATCATGGAAAAATTGAAATTTTTATATGAAAAACTTGTTTTGCTCATATCTCCTAAACTATGCGTCCTAGAGCGAAAAGGAGCTTAATTCATGACCACCCCCAAAAAATCGAAAATTCCATCCAAATCCTGAAAAATTTGAAATTTTTATATGAAAACCTTGTTTTGCTCATATCTCCTAAACTATGCGTCCTAGAGCGAAAAGGAGCTTAATTCATGACCACCCCCAAAAAATTGAAAATTCCATCCAAATCCTGAAAATTTTGAAATTTTTATATGAGAAACTTGTTTTGCTCATATCTCCTAAACTATGCGTCCTAGAGCGAAAAGGAGCTTAATTCATTACCACCCTCAAAAAATTGAAAATTCCATCCAAATCATGGAAAAATTGAAATTTTTATGTATAACTTGTTTTGCTCATATCTCCTAAACTATGCGTCCTAGAGCGAAAAGGACCTTAATTCATGACCACCCTCAAAAAATCGAAAATTCCATCCAAATCCTGAAAATTTTGAAATTTTTATATGAGAAACTTGTTTTGCTTATATCTCCTGAACTATGCGTCCTAGAGCGAAAAGGAGCTTAATTCATGACCACCCTCAAAAAATTTAAAATTCCATCCAAATCATGGAAAAATTTAAATTTTTATACGAAAAACTTGTTTTGCTCATATCTCCTAAACTATGCGTCCTAGAGCGAAAAGAAGCTTAATTCATGGACACCCCCAAAAAATCGAAAATTCCATCCAAATCATGGAAAAATTGAAATTTTTATATGAAAAACTTGTTTTGCTCATATCTCCTAAACTATGCGTCCTAGAGCGAAAAGGAGCTTAATTCATGACCACCCCCAAAAAATTGAAAATTCCATCCAAATTATGGAAACATTGAAATTTTTATATGAAAAACTTGTTTTGCTCATATCTCCTAAACTACGCGTCCTAGAGCGAAAAGAAGCTTAATTCATGACCACCCCCAAAAAATCGAAAATTCCATCCAAATCATGGAAAAATTGAAATTTTTATATGAAAAACTTGTTTTGCTCATATCTCCTAAACTATGCGTCCTAGAGCGAAAAGGAGCTTAATTCATGACCACCCTCAAAAAATCCATCCAAATCCTGAAAAATTTGAAATTTTTAAATGAAAAACTTGGTTTGCTCATATCTCCTAAACTATGCGTCCTAGAGCGAAAAGGAGCTTAATTCATGGCCACCCTCAAAAAATTGAAAATTCCATCCAAATCATGGAAAAATTGAAATTTTTATATGAATAACTTGTTGTGCTCATATCTCCTAAACTATGCGTCCCATGACCACCCCAAAAAAATCGAAAATTCCATCCAAATCATGGAAACATTGAAATTTTTATATGAAAAACTTGTTTTGCTCATATCTCCTAAACTATGCGTCCTAGAGCGAAAAGGAGCTTAATTCATGACCACCCCCAAAAAATCGAAAATTCCATCCAAATCCTGAAAAATTGTAAATTTTTAAATGAAAAACTTGGTTTGCTCATATCTCCTAAACTATGCGTCCTAGAGCGAAAAGGAGCTTAATTCATGACCACCCCCAAAAAATTGAAAATTCCATCCAAATCATGGAAACATTGAAATTTTTATATGAAAAACTTGTTTTGCTCATATCTCCTAAACTATGCGTCCTAGAGCGAAAAGGAGCTTAATTCATGGCCACCCTCAAAAAATTGAAAATTCCATCCAAATCATGGAAAAATTGAAATTTTTATATGAATAACTTGTTGTGCTCATATCTCCTAAACTATGCGTCCCATGACCACCCCAAAAAAATCGAAAATTCCATCCAAATCATGGAAACATTGAAATTTTTATATGAAAAACTTGTTTTGCTCATATCTCCTAAACTATGCGTCCTAGAGCGAAAAGGAGCTTAATTCATGACCACCCCCAAAAAATTGAAAATTCCATCCAAATCCTGAAAATTTTGAAATTTTTATATGAGAAACTTGTTTTGCTCATATCTCCTAAACTATGCGTCCTAGAGCGAAAAGGAGCTTAATTCATTACCACCCTCAAAAAATTGAAAATTCCATCCAAATCATGGAAAAATTGAAATTTTTATGTATAACTTGTTTTGCTCATATCTCCTAAACTATGCGTCCTAGAGCGAAAAGGACCTTAATTCATGACCACCCTCAAAAAATCGAAAATTCCATCCAAATCCTGAAAATTTTGAAATTTTTATATGAGAAACTTGTTTTGCTTATATCTCCTGAACTATGCGTCCTAGAGCGAAAAGGAGCTTAATTCATGACCACCCTCAAAAAATTTAAAATTCCATCCAAATCATGGAAAAATTTAAATTTTTATACGAAAAACTTGTTTTGCTCATATCTCCTAAACTATGCGTCCTAGAGCGAAAAGAAGCTTAATTCATGGACACCCCCAAAAAATCGAAAATTCCATCCAAATCATGGAAAAATTGAAATTTTTATATGAAAAACTTGTTTTGCTCATATCTCCTAAACTATGCGTCCTAGAGCGAAAAGGAGCTTAATTCATGACCACCCCCAAAAAATTGAAAATTCCATCCAAATTATGGAAACATTGAAATTTTTATATGAAAAACTTGTTTTGCTCATATCTCCTAAACTACGCGTCCTAGAGCGAAAAGAAGCTTAATTCATGACCACCCCCAAAAAATCGAAAATTCCATCCAAATCATGGAAAAATTGAAATTTTTATATGAAAAACTTGTTTTGCTCATATCTCCTAAACTATGCGTCCTAGAGCGAAAAGGAGCTTAATTCATGACCACCCCCAAAAAATCGAAAATTCCATCCAAATCATGGAAAAATTGAAATTTTTATATGAAAAACTTGTTTTGCTCATATCTCCTAAACTATGCGTCCTAGAGCGAAAAGGAGCTTAATTCATGACCACCCTCACAAAATTGAAAATTCCATCCAAATCATGGAAAAATTTAAATTTTTATACGAAAAACTTGTTTTGCTCATATCTCCTAAACTATGCGTCCTAGAGCGAAAAGAAGCTTAATTCATGACCACCCCCAAAAAATCGAAAATTCCATCCAAATCATGGAAAAATTGAAATTTTTATATGAAAAACTTGTTTTGCTCATATCTCCTAAACTATGCGTCCTAGAGCGAAAATGAGCTTAATTCATGACCACCCCCAAAAAATTGAAAATTCCATCCAAATTATGGAAACATTGAAATTTTTATATGAAAAACTTGTTTTGCTCATATCTCCTAAACTACGCGTCCTAGAGCGAAAAGAAGCTTAATTCATGACCACCCCCAAAAAATCGAAAATTCCATCCAAATCATGGAAAAATTGAAATTTTTATATGAAAAACTTGTTTTGCTCATATCTCCTAAACTATGCGTCCTAGAGCGAAAAGGAGCTTAATTCATGACCACCCCCAAAAAATTGAAAATTCCATCCAAATTATGGAAACATTGAAATTTTTATATGAAAAACTTGTTTTGCTCATATCTCCTAAACTACGCGTCCTAGAGCGAAAAGAAGCTTAATTCATGACCACCCCCAAAAAATCGAAAATTCCATCCAAATCATGGAAAAATTGAAATTTTTATATGAAAAACTTGTTTTGCTCATATCTCCTAAACTATGCGTCCTAGAGCGAAAAGGAGCTTAATTCATGACCACCCTCAAAAAATCCATCCAAATCCTGAAAAATTTGAAATTTTTAAATGAAAAACTTGGTTTGCTCATATCTCCTAAACTATGCGTCCTAGAGCGAAAAGGAGCTTAATTCATGACCACCCCCAAAAAATTGAAAATTCCATCCAAATCATGGAAACATTGAAATTTTTATATGAAAAACTTGTTTTGCTCATATCTCCTAAACTATGCGTCCTAGAGCGAATAGGAGCTTAATTCATGACCACCCCCAAAAAATCGAAAATTCCATCCAAATCCTGAAAAATTGTAAATTTTTAAATGAAAAACTTGGTTTGCTCATATCTCCTAAACTATGCGTCCTAGAGCGAAAAGGAGCTTAATTCATGACCACCCCCAAAAAATTGAAAATTCCATCCAAATCATGGAAACATTGAAATTTTTATATGAAAAACTTGTTTTGCTCATATCTCCTAAACTATGCGTCCTAGAGCGAAAAGGAGCTTAATTCATGACCACCCTCAAAAAATTGAAAATTCCATCCAAATCATGGAAAAATTGAAATTTTTATATGAAAAACTTGTTTTGCTCATATCTCCTAAACTATGCGTCCTAGAGCGAAAAGGAACTTAATTCATGACCACCATCAAAAAATCGAAAATTCCATCCAAATCCTGAAAATTTTGAAATTTTTATATGAGAAACTTGTTTTGCTTATATCTCCTGAACTATGCATCCTAGAGCGAAAAGGAGCTTAATTCATGACCACCCCCAAAAAATCGAAAATTCCATCCAAATTATGGAAACATTGAAATTTTTATATGAAAAACTTGTTTTGCTCATATCTCCTACACTATGCGTCCTAGAGCGAAAAGGAGCTTAATTCATGGCCACCCTCACAAAATTGAAAATTCCATCCAAATCATGGAAAAATTTAAATTTTTATACGAAAAACTTGTTTTGCTCATATCTCCTAAACTATGCGTCCTAGAGCGAAAAGAAGCTTAATTCATGACCACCCCCAAAAAATCGAAAATTCCATCCAAATCATGGAAAAATTTAAATTTTTATATGAAAAACTTGTTTTGCTCATATCTCCTAAACTATGCGTCCTAGAGCGAAAAGGAGCTTAATTCATGACCACCCTCAAAAAATCGAAAATTCCATCCAATTCCTGAAAAATTGAAATTTTTATATGAAAAACTTGTTTTGCTCATATCTCCTAAACTATGCGTCCTAGAGCGAAAAGGAGCTTAATTCATGACCACCCCCAAAAAATCGAAAATTCCATCCAAATCATGGAAAAATTGAAATTTTTATATGAAAAACTTGTTTTGCTCATATCTCCTAAACTATGCGTCTTAGAGCGAAAAGGAGCTTAATTCATGACCACCCTCAAAAAATCGAAAATTCCATCCAAATCCTGAAAAATTTGCAATTTTTAAATGAAAAACTTGTTTTGCTCATATCTCCTAAACTATGCGTCCTAGAGCGAAAAGGAGCTTAATTCATAACCATCCTCAAAAAATTGAAAACCATCCAAATCATGGAAAAATTGAAATTTTTATATGAAAAACTTGTTTTGCTGATATCTCCTAAACTATGCGTCCTAGAGCGAAAAGGAGATTAATTCATGACCACCCTCAAAAAATATAAAATTCCATCCAAATCCCAAAAGAAATTAAAATTTTTATATGAAAAACTTGTTTTGCTCATATCTCCTAAACTATGCGTCCTAGAGCGAAAAGGAGCTTAATTCATGACCACCCTCAAAAAATCGAAAATTCCATCCAAATCCTGAAAATTTTGACATTTTTATATGAGAAACTTGTTTTGCTTATATCTCCTGAACTATGCGTCCTAGAGCGAAAAGGAGCTTAATTCATGACCACCCTCAAAAAATTTAAAATTCCATCCAAATCATGGAAAAATTTAAATTTTTATACGAAAAACTTGTTTTGCTCATATCTCCTAAACTATGCGTCCTAGAGCGAAAAGAAGCTTAATTCATGACCACCCCCAAAAAATCGAAAATTCCATCCAAATCATGGAAAAATTTAAATTTTTATATGAAAAACTTGTTTTGCTCATATCTCCTAAACTATGCGTCCTAGAGCGAAAAGGAGCTTAATTCATGACCACCCCCAAAAAATTGAAAATTCCATCCAAATTATGGAAACATTGAAATTTTTATATGAAAAACTTGTTTTGCTCATATCTCCTAAACTACGCGTCCTAGAGCGAAAAGAAGCTTAATTCATGACCACCCCCAAAAAATCGAAAATTCCATCCAAATCATGGAAAAATTGAAATTTTTATATGAAAAACTTGTTTTGCTCATATCTCCTAAACTATGCGTCCTAGAGCGAAAAGGAGCTTAATTCATGACCACCCTCAAAAAATCCATCCAAATCCTGAAAAATTTGAAATTTTTAAATGAAAAACTTGGTTTGCTCATATCTCCTAAACTATGCGTCCTAGAGCGAAAGGGAGCTTAATTCATGACCACCCCCAAAAAATTGAAAATTCCATCCAAATCATGGAAACATTGAAATTTTTATATGAAAAACTTGTTTTGCTCATATCTCCTAAACTATGCGTCCTAGAGCGAAAAGGAGCTTAATTCATGACCACCCCCAAAAAATCGAAAATTCCATCCAAATCCTGAAAAATTGTAAATTTTTAAATGAAAAACTTGGTTTGCTCATATCTCCTAAACTATGCGTCCTAGAGCGAAAAGGAGCTTAATTCATGACCACCCCCAAAAAATTGAAAATTCCATCCAAATCATGGAAACATTGAAATTTTTATATGAAAAACTTGTTTTGCTCATATCTCCTAAACTATGCGTCCTAGAGCGAAAAGGAGCTTAATTCATGACCACCCCCAAAAAATCGAAAATTCCATCCAAATCCTGAAAAATTGTAAATTTTTAAATGAAAAACTTGGTTTGCTCATATCTCCTAAACTATGCGTCCTAGAGCGAAAAGGAGCTTAATTCATGACCACCCCCAAAAAATTGAAAATTCCATCCAAATCATGGAAACATTGAAATTTTTATATGAAAAACTTGTTTTGCTCATATCTCCTAAACTATGCGTCCTAGAGCGAAAAGGAGCTTAATTCATGACCACCCCCAAAAAATCGAAAATTCCATCCAAATCCTGAAAAATTGTAAATTTTTATATGAAAAACTTGTTTTGCTCATATCTCCTAAACTATGCGTCCTAGAGCGAAAAGGAGCTTAATTCATGACCACCCTCAAAAAATTGAAAATTCCATCCAAATCATGGAAAAATTGAAATTTTTATATGAAAAACTTGTTTTGCTCATATCTCCTAAACTATGCGTCCTAGAGCGAAAAGGAGCTTAATTCATGACCACCCTCAAAAAATCGAAAATTCCATCCAAATCCTGAAAATTTTGAAATTTTTATATGAGAAACTTGTTTTGCTTATATCTCCTGAACTATGCGTCCTAGAGCGAAAAGGAGCTTAATTCATGACCACCCTCAAAAAATTTAAAATTCCATCCAAATCATGGAAAAATTGAAATTTTTATATGAATAACTTGTTTTGCTCATATCTCCTAAACTATGCGTCCTAGAGCGAAAAGAAGCTTAATTCATGACCACCCCCAAAAAATCGAAAATTCCATCCAAATCCTGAAAAATTGTAAATTTTTATATGAAAAACTTGTTTTGCTCATATCTCCTAAACTATGCGTCCTAGAGCGAAAAGGAGCTTAATTCATTACCACCCTCAAAAAATTGAAAATTCCATCCAAATCATGGAAAAATTGAAATTTTTATGTATAACTTGTTTTGCTCATATCTCCTAAACTATGCGTCCTAGAGCGAAAAGAAGCTTAATTCATGACCACCCTCAAAAAATCGAAAATTCCATCCAAATCCTGAAAATTTTAAAATTTTTATATGAGAAACTTGTTTTGCTTATATCTCCTGAACTATGCGTCCTAGAGCGAAAAGGAGCTTAATTCATACCACCCTCAAAAAATCGAAAATTCCATCCAATTCCTGAAAAATTGTAAATTTTTATATGAAAAACTTGTTTTGCTCATATCTCCTAAACTATGCGTCCTAGAGCGAAAAGGAGCTTAATTCATGACCACCCCCAAAAAATCGAAAATTCCATCCAAATCCTGAAAAATTGTAAATTTTTATATGAAAAACTTGTTTTGCTCATATCTCCTAAACTATGCGTCCTAGAGCGAAAAGGAGCTTAATTCATGACCACCCCCAAAAAATCGAAAATTCCATCCAAATCCTGAAAAATTGTAAATTTTTATATGAAAAACTTGTTTTGCTCATATCTCCTAAACTATGCGTCCTAGAGCGAAAAGGAGCTTAATTCATGACCACCCCCAAAAAATTGAAAATTCCATCCAAATCCTGAAAATTTTGAAATTTTTGTATGAGAAACTTGTTTTGCTCATATCTCCTAAACTATGCGTCCTAGAGCGAAAAGGAGCTTAATTCATTACCACCCTCAAAAAATTGAAAATTCCATCCAAATCATGGAAAAATTGAAATTTTTATGTATAACTTGTTTTGCTCATATCTCCTAAACTATGCGTCCTAGAGCGAAAAGGAGCTTAATTCATGACCACCCTCAAAAAATCGAAAATTCCATCCAAATCCTGAAAATTTTGAAATTTTTATATGAGAAACTTGTTTTGCTTATATCTCCTGAACTATGCGTCCTAGAGCGAAAAGGAGCTTAATTCATGACCACCCTCAAAAAATTTAAAATTCCATCCAAATCATGGAAAAATTGAAATTTTTATATGAATAACTTGTTTTGCTCATATCTCCTAAACTATGCATCCTAGAGCGAAAAGAAGCTTAATTCATGACCACCCCCAAAAAATCGAAAATTCCATCCAAATCCTGAAAAATTTTAAATTTTTATATGAAAAACTTGTTTTGCTCATATCTCCTAAACTATGCGTCCTAGAGCGAAAAGGAGCTTAATTCATGACCACCCCCAAAAAATTGAAAATTCCATCCAAATCCTGAAAATTTTGAAATTTTTATATGAGAAACTTGTTTTGCTCATATCTCCTAAACTATGCGTCCTAGAGCGAAAAGGAGCTTAATTCATGACCACCCTCAAAAAATCGAAAATTCCATCCAAATCCTGAAAATTTTGAAATTTTTATATGAGAAACTTGTTTTGCTTATACCTCCTGAACTATGCGTCCTAGAGCGAAAAGGAGCTTAATTCATGACCACCCTCAAAAAATCGAAAATTCCATCCAATTCCTGAAAAATTGTAAATTTTTATATGAAAAACTTGTTTTGCTCATATCTCCTAAACTATGCGTCCTAGAGCGAAAAGGAGCTTAATTCATGACCACCCCCAAAAAATCGAAAATTCCATCCAAATCCTGAAAAATTGTAAATTTTTATATGAAAAACTTGTTTTGCTCATATATCCTAAACTATGCGTCCTAGAGCGAAAAGGAGCTTAATTCATGACCACCCTCAAAAAATTTAAAATTCCATCCAAATCATGGAAAAATTGAAATTTTTATATGAAAAACTTGTTTTGCTCATATCTCCTAAACTATGCGTCCTAGAGCGAAAAGGAGCTTAATTCATGACCACCCTCAAAAAATCGAAAATTCCATCCAAATCATGGAAAAATTGAAATTTTTATATGAAAAACTTGTTTTGCTCATATCTCTTAATCTATGCGTCCTAGAGCGAACAGACCACCCCCAAAAAATCGAAAATTCCATCCAAATCATGGGAAAATTGAAATTTTTATATGAGAAACTTGTTTTGCTAATATCTCCTAAACTATGCGTCCTAGAGCGAAAAGGAGCTTAATTCATAACCATCCTCAAAAAATTGAAAACCATCCAAATCATGGAAAAATTGAAATTTTTATATGAAAAACTTGTTTTGCTGATATCTCCTAAACTATGCGTCCTAGAGCGAAAAGGAGCTTAATTCATGACCACCCTCAAAAAATCGAAAATTTCATCCAAATCATGGAAAAATTGAAATTTTTATATGAAAAACTTGTTTTGCTGATATCTCCTGAACTATGCGTCCTAGAGCGAAGAGGAGCTTAATTCATGACCACCCTCAAAAAATTTAAAATTCCACCCAAATCATGGAAAAATTGTAAATTTTTATATGAAAAACTTGTTTTGCTCATATCTCCTAAACTATGCGTCCTAGAGCGAAAAGGAGCTTAATTCATGACCACCCCCAAAAAATTGAAAATTCCATCCAAATTATGGAAACATTGATATTTTTATATGAAAAACTTGTTTTGCTCATATCTCCTAAACTATGCGTCCTAGAGCGAAAAGGAGCTTAATTCATGACCACCCCCAAAAAATCGAAAATTCCATCCAAATCCTGAAAAATTGTAAATTTTTATATGAAAAACTTGTTTTGCTCATATCTCCTAAACTATGCGTCCTAGAGCGAAAAGGAGCTTAATTCATGACCACCCCCAAAAAATTGAAAATTCCATCCAAATCCTGAAAAATTGTAAATTTTTATATGAAAAACTTGTTTTGCTCATATCTCCTAAACTATGCGTCCTAGAGCGAAAAGGAGCTTAATTCATGACCACCCCCAAAAAATCGAAAATTCCATCCAAATCCTGAAAAATTGTAAATTTTTATATGAAAAACTTGTTTTGCTCATATCTCCTAAACTATGCGTCCTAGAGCGAAAAGGAGCTTAATTCATGACCACCCCCAAAAAATCGAAAATTCCATCCAAATCCTGAAAAATTGTAAATTTTTATATGAAAAACTTGTTTTGCTCATATCTCCTAAACTATGCGTCCTAGAGCGAAAAGGAGCTTAATTCATGACCACCCCCAAAAAATTGAAAATTCCATCCAAATCCTGAAAAATTGTAAATTTTTATATGAAAAACTTGTTTTGCTCATATCTCCTAAACTATGCGTCCTAGAGCGAAAAGGAGCTTAAATCATGACCACCCCCAAAAAATTGAAAATTCCATCCAAATTATGGAAACATTGAAATTTTTATATGAAAAACTTGTTTTGCTCATATCTCCTAAGCTATGCGTCCTAGAGCGAAAAGGAGCTTAATTCATGACCACCCTCACAAAATTGAAAATTCCATCCAAATCATGGAAAAATTTAAATTTTTATACGAAAAACTTGTTTTGCTCATATCTCCTAAACTATGCGTCCTAGAGCGAAAAGAAGCTTAATTCATGACCACCCCCAAAAAATCGAAAATTCCATCCAAATCATGGAAAAATTGAAATTTTTATATGAAAAACTTGTTTTGCTCATATCTCCTAAACTATGCGTCCTAGAGCGAAAAGGAGCTTAATTCATGACCACCCCCAAAAAATCGAAAATTCCATCCAAATCCTGAAAAATTGTAAATTTTTATATGAAAAACTTGTTTTGCTCATATATCCTAAACTATGCGTCCTAGAGCGAAAAGGAGCTTAATTCATGACCACCCCCAAAAAATCGAAAATTCCATCCAAATCCTGAAAAATTGTAAATTTTTATATGAAAAACTTGTTTTGCTCATATCTCCTAAACTATGCGTCCTAGAGCGAAAAGGAGCTTAATTCATGACCACCCCCAAAAAATTGAAAATTCCATCCAAATCCTGAAAATTTTGAAATTTTTATATGAGAAACTTGTTTTGCTCATATCTCCTAAACTATGCGTCCTAGAGCGAAAAGGAGCTTAATTCATGACCACCCTCAAAAAATCGAAAATTCCATCCAATTCCTGAAAAATTGTAAATTTTTATATGAAAAACTTGTTTTGCTCATATCTCCTAAACTATGCGTCCTAGAGCGAAAAGGAGCTTAATTCATGACCACCCCCAAAAAATCGAAAATTCCATCCAAATCCTGAAAAATTGTAAATTTTTATATGAAAAACTTGTTTTGCTCATATATCCTAAACTATGCGTCCTAGAGCGAAAAGGAGCTTAATTCATGACCACCCTCAAAAAATTTAAAATTCCATCCAAATCATGGAAAAATTGAAATTTTTATATGAAAAACTTGTTTTGCTCATATCTCCTAAACTATGCGTCCTAGAGCGAAAAGGAGCTTAATTCATGACCACCCTCAAAAAATCGAAAATTCCATCCAAATCATGGAAAAATTGAAATTTTTATATGAAAAACTTGTTTTGCTCATATCTCTTAATCTATGCGTCCTAGAGCGAACAGACCACCCCCAAAAAATCGAAAATTCCATCCAAATCATGGGAAAATTGAAATTTTTATATGAAAAACTTGTTTTGCTAATATCTCCTAAACTATGCGTCCTAGAGCGAAAAGGAGCTTAATTCATAACCATCCTCAAAAAATTGAAAACCATCCAAATCATGGAAAAATTGAAATTTTTATATGAAAAACTAGTTTTGCTGATATCTCCTAAACTATGCGTCCTAGAGCGAAAAGGAGATTAATTCATGACCACCCTCAAAAATATAAAATTCCATCCAAATCCCAAAAAAATTAAAATTTTTATATGAAAAACTTGTTTTGCTCATATCTCCTAAACTATGCGTCCTAGAGCGAAAAGAAGCTTAATTCATGACCACCCCCAAAAAATCGAAAATTCCATCCAAATCCCAAAAAAATTAAAATTTTTATATGAAAAACTTGTTTTGCTCATATCTCCTAAACTATGCGTCCTAGAGCGAAAATGAGCTTAATTCATGACCACCCCCAAAAAATTGAAAATTCCATCCAAATCATGGAAAAATTGAAATTTTTATATGAAAAACTTGTTTTGCTCATATCTCCTAAACTATGCGTCCTAGAGCGAAAAGGAGCTTAATTCATGACCACCCCAAAAAATCGAAAATTCCATCCAAATCCTGAAAAATTGTAAATTTTTATATGAAAAACTTGTTTTGCTCATATCTCCTAAACTATGCGTCCTAGAGCGAAAAGGAGCTTAATTCATGACCACCCCCAAAAAACCGAAAATTCCATCCAAATCCTGAAAAATTGTAAATTTTTATATGAAAAACTTGTTTTGCTCATATATCCTAAACTATGCGTCCTAGAGCGAAAAGGAGCTTAATTCATGACCACCCTCAAAAAATTTAAAATTCCATCCAAATCATGGAAAAATTGAAATTTTTATATGAAAAACTTGTTTTGCTCATATCTCTTAATCTATGCGTCCTAGAGCGAACAGACCACCCCCAAAAAATCGAAAATTCCATCCAAATCATGGGAAAATTGAAATTTTTATATGAAAAACTTGTTTTGCTCATATCTCCTAAACTATGCGTCCTAGAGCGAAAAGGAGCTTAATTCATAACCATCCTCAAAAAATTGAAAACCATCCAAATCATGGAAAAATTGAAATTTTTATATGAAAAACTTTTTTGCTCATATCTCCTAAACTATGCGTCCTAGAGCGAAAAGGAGCTTAATTCATGACCACCCTCAAAAAATCGAAAATTTCATCCAAATCATGGAAAAATTGAAATTTTTATATGAAAAACTTGTTTTGCTGATATCTCCTAAACTATGCGTCCTAGAGCGAAAAGGAGATTAATTCATGACCACCCTCAAAAAATATAAAATTCCATCCAAATCCCAAAAAAATTAAAATTTTTATATGAAAAACTTGTTTTGCTCATATCTCCTAAACTATGCGTCCTAGAGCGAAAATGAGCTTAATTCATGACCACCCCCAAAAAATTGAAAATTCCATCCAAATCATGGAGAAATTGAAAGTTTTATAAGAAAAACTTGTTTTGCTCATATCTCCTAAACTATGCGTCCTAGAGCGAAAAGGAGCTTAATTCATAACCACCCCCAAAAAATCGAAAATTCCATCCAAATCCTGAAAAATTGTAAATTTTTATATGAAAAACTTGTTTTGCTCATATCTCCTAAACTATGCGTCCTAGAGCGAAAAGGAGCTTAATTCATGACCACCCCCAAAAAATTGAAAATTCCATCCAAATCCTGAAAATTTTGAAATTTTTATATGAGAAACTTGTTTTGCTCATATCTCCTAAACTATGCGTCCTAGAGCGAAAAGGAGCTTAATTCATGACCACCCTCAAAAAATCGAAAATTCCATCCAAATCCTGAAAATTTTGTAATTTTTATATGAGAAACTTGTTTTGCTTATATCTCCTGAACTATGCGTCCTAGAGCGAAAAGGAGCTTAATTCATGACCACCCTCAAAAAATTTAAAATTCCATCCAAATCATGGAAAAATTTAAATTTTTATACGAAAAACTTGTTTTGCTCATATCTCCTAAGCTATGCGTCCTAGAGCGAAAAGAAGCTTAATTCATGACCACCCCCAAAAAATCGAAAATTCCATCCAAATCATGGAAAAATTGAAATTTTTATATGAAAAACTTGTTTTGCTCATATCTCCTAAACTATGCGTCCTAGAGCGAAAAGGAGCTTAATTCATGACCACCCTCAAAAAATCCATCCAAATCCTGAAAAATTTGAAATTTTTAAATGAAAAACTTGGTTTGCTCATATCTCCTAAACTATGCGTCCTAGAGCGAAAAGGAGCTTAATTCATGACCACCCCCAAAAAATTGAAAATTCCATCCAAATCATGGAAACATTGAAATTTTTATATGAAAAACATGGTTTGCTCATATCTCCTAAACTATGCGTCCTAGAGCGAAAAGGAGCTTAATTCATGACCACCCCCAAAAAATTGAAAATTCCATCCAAATCATGGAAAAATTGAAATTTTTATATGAAAAACTTGTTTTGCTCATATCTCCTAAACTATGCGTCCTAGAGCGAAAAGGAGCTTAATTCATGACCACCCCCAAAAAATCGAAAATTCCATCCAAATCCTGAAAAATTGTAAATTTTTATATGAAAAACTTGTTTTGCTCATATCTCCTAAACTATGCGTCCTAGAGCGAAAAGGAGCTTAATTCATGACCACCCTCAAAAAATTGAAAATTCCATCCAAATCATGGAAAAATTGAAATTTTTATATGAAAAACTTGTTTTGCTCATATCTCCTAAACTATGCGTCCTAGAGCGAAAAGGAGCTTAATTCATGACCACCCTCAAAAAACAGAAAATTCCATCCAAATCCTGAAAATTTTGAAATTTTTATATGAGAAACTTGTTTTGCTTATATCTCCTACACTATGCGTCCTAGAGCGAAAAGGAGCTTAATTCATGACCACCCTCACAAAATTTAAAATTCCATCCAAATCATGGAAAAATTTAAATTTTTATATGAAAAACTTGTTTTGCTCATATCTCCTAAACTATGCGTCCTAGAGCGAAAAGGAGCTTAATTCATGACAACCCCCAAAAAATCGAAAATTCCATCCAAATCCTGAAAAATTGTAAATTTTTATATGAAAAACTTGTTTTGCTCATATATCCTAAACTATGCGTCCTAGAGCGAAAAGGAGCTTAATTCATGACCACCCTCAAAAAATTTAAAATTCCATCCAAATCACGGAAAAATTGAAATTTTTATATGAAAAACTTGTTTTGCTCATATCTCTTAATCTATGCGTCCTAGAGCGAACAGACCACCCCCAAAAAATCGAAAATTCCATCCAAATCATGGGAAAATTGAAATTTTTATATGAAAACCTTGTTTTGCTCATATCTCCTAAACTATGCGTCCTAGAGCGAAAAGAAGCTTAATTCATAACCATCCTCAAAAAATTGAAAACCATCCAAATCCCAAAAAAATTAAAATTTTTATATGAAAAACTTGTTTTGCTCATATCTCCTAAACTATGCGTCCTAGAGCGAAAATGAGCTTAATTCATGACCACCCTCAAAAAATTGAAAATTCCATCCAAATCATGGAAAAATTGAAATTTTTATGTATAACTTGTTTTGCTCATATCTCCTAAACTATGCGTCCTAGAGCGAAAAGGAGCTTAATTCATGACCACCCCCAAAAAATCGAAAATTCCATCCAAATCCTGAAAAATTGTAAATTTTTATATGAAAAACTTGTTTTGATCATATATCCTAAACTATGCGTCCTACAGCGAAAAGGAGCTTAATTCATGACCACCCTCAAAAAATTTAAAATTCCATCCAAATCACGGAAAAATTGAAATTTTTATATGAAAAACTTGTTTTGCTCATATCTCCTAAACTATGCGTCCTAGAGCGAAAAGGAGCTTAATTCATGACCACCCTCAAAAAATCGAAAATTCCATCCAAATCATGGAAAAATTGAAATTTTTATATGAAAAACTTGTTTTGCTCATATCTCTTAATCTATGCGTCCTAGAGCGAACAGACCACCCCCAAAAAATCGAAAATTCCATCCAAATCATGGGAAAATTGAAATTTTTATATGAAAAACTTGTTTTGCTGATATCTCCTAAACTATGCGTCCTAGAGCGAAAAGGAGATTAATTCATGACCACCCTCAAAAAATATAAAATTCCATCCAAATCCCAAAAAAATTAAAATTTTTATATGAAAAACTTGTTTTGCTCATATCTCCTAAACTATGCGTCCTAGAGCGAAAAGGAGCTTAATTCATGACCACCCCCAAAAAATCGCAAATTCCATCCAAATCCTGAAAAATTGTAAATTTTTATATGAAAAACTTGTTTTGCTCATATCTCCTAAACTATGCGTCCTAGAGCGAAAAGGAGCTTAATTCATGACCACCCCCAAAAAATTGAAAATTCCATCCAAATCCTGAAAATTTTGAAATTTTTATATGAGAAACTTGTTTTGCTCATATCTCCTAAACTATGCGTCCTAGAGCGAAAAGGAGCTTAATTCATTACCACCCTCATAAAATTGAAAATTCCATCCAAATCATGGAAAAATTGAAATTTTTATGTATAACTTGTTTTGCTCATATCTCCTAAACTATGCGTCCTAGAGCGAAAAGGAGCTTAATTCATGACCACCCTCAAAAAATCGAAAATTCCATCCAAATCCTGAAAATTTTGAAATTTTTATATGAGAAACTTGTTTTGCTTATATCTCCTGAACTATGCGTCCTAGAGCGAAAAGGAGCTTAATTCATGACCACCCTCAAAAAATTTAAAATTCCATCCAAATCATGGAAAAATTGAAATTTTTATATGAAAAACTTGTTTTGCTCATATCTCCTAAACTATGCGTCCTAGAGCGAAAAGGAGCTTAATTCATGACCACCCCCAAAAAATTGAAAATTCCATCCAAATTATGGAAACATTGAAATTTTTATATGAAAAACTTGTTTTGCTCATATCTCCTAAACTACGCGTCCTAGAGCGAAAAGAAGCTTAATTCATGACCACCCCCAAAAAATCGAAAATTCCATCCAAATCATGGAAAAATTGAAATTTTTATATGAAAAACTTGTTTTGCTCATATCTCCTAAACTATGCGTCCTAGAGCGAAAAGGAGCTTAATTCATGACCACCCTCAAAAAATCCATCCAAATCCTGAAAAATTTGAAATTTTTAAATGAAAAACTTGGTTTGCTCATATCTCCTAAACTATGCGTCCTAGAGCGAAAAGGAGCTTAATTCATGACCACCCCCAAAAAATTGAAAATTCCATCCAAATCATGGAAACATTGAAATTTTTATATGAAAAACTTGTTTTGCTCATATCTCCTAATCTATGCGTCCTAGAGCGAAAAGGAGCTTAATTCATGACCACCCCCAAAAAATCGAAAATTCCATCCAAATCCTGAAAAATTGTAAATTTTTATATGAAAAACTTGTTTTGCTCATATCTCCTAAACTATGCGTCTAGAGCGAAAAGGAGCTTAATTAATGACCACCCTCAAAAAATTGAAAATTCCATCCAAATCATGGAAAAATTGAAATTTTTTGAAACTTGTTTTGCTCATATCTCCTAAACTATGCGTCCGAGAGCGAAAAGGAGCTTAATTCATGACCACCCTCAAAAAATCGAAAATTCCATCCAAATCCTGAAAATTTTGAAATTTTTATATGAGAAACTTGTTTTGCTTATATCTCCTGAACTATGCGTCCTAGAGCGAAAAGGAGCTTAATTCATGACCACCCTCAAAAAATTTAAAATTCCATCCAAATCATGGAAAAATTGAAATTTTTATATGAATAACTTGTTTTGCTCATATCTCCTAAACTATGCGTCCTAGAGCGAAAAGAAGCTTAATTCATGACCACCCTCAAAAAATCGAAAATTCCATCCAATTCCTGAAAAATTGTAAATTTTTATATGAAAAACTTGTTTTGCTCATATCTCCTAAACTATGCGTCCTAGAGCGAAAAGGAGCTTAATTCATGACCACCCTCAAAAAATCCATCCAAATCCTGAAAAATTTGAAATTTTTAAATGAAAAACTTGGTTTGCTCATATCTCCTAAACTATGCGTCCTAGAGCGAAAAGGAGCTTAATTCATGACCACCCTCAAAAAATCGAAAATTCCATCCAAATCCTGAAAATTTTGAAATTTTTATATGAGAAACTTGTTTTGCTTATATCTCCTGAACTATGCGTCCTAGAGCGAAAAGGAGCTTAATTCATGACCACCCTCAAAAAATTTAAAATTCCATCCAAATCATGGAAAAATTGAAATTTTTATATGAAAAACTTGTTTTGCTCATATCTCCTAAACTATGCGTCCTAGAGCGAAAAGGAGCTTAATTCATGACCACCCCCAAAAAATCGAAAATTCCATCCAAATCCTGAAAAATTGTAAATTTTTAAATGAAAAACTTGTTTTGCTCATATCTCCTAAACTATGCGTCCTAGAGCGAAAATGAGCTTAATTCATGACCACCCCCAAAAAATTGAAAATTCTATCCAAATTATGGAAACATTGAAATTTTTATATGAAAAACTTGTTTTGCTCATATCTCCTAAACTATGCGTCCTAGAGCGAAAAGGAGCTTAATTCATGACCACCCTCACAAAATTGAAAATTCCATCCAAATCATGGAAAATTTTAAATTTTTATACGAAAAACTTGTTTTGCTCATATCTCCTAAACTATGCGTCCTAGAGCGAAAAGAAGCTTAATTCATGACCACCCCCAAAAAATCGAAAATTCCATCCAAATCATGGAAAAATTGAAATTTTTATATTAAAAACTTGTTTTGCTCATATCTCCTAAACTATGCGTCCTAGAGCGAAAATGAGCTTAATTCATGACCACCCCCAAAAAATCGAAAATTCCATCCAAATCCCAAAAAAATTAAAATTTTTATATAAAAAACTTGTTTTGCTCATATCTCCTAAACTATGCGTCCTAGAGCGAAAATGAGCTTAATTCATGACCACCCCCAAAAAATTGAAAATTCCATCCAAATCATGGAAAAATTGAAATTTTTATATGAAAAACTTGTTTTGCTCATATCTCCTAAACTATGCGTCCTAGAGCGAAAAGGAGCTTAATTCATGACCACCCTCAAAAAATCGAAAATTCCATCCAAATCATGGAAAAATTGAAATTTTTATATGAAAAACTTGTTTTGCTCATATCTCTTAATCTATGCGTCCTAGAGCGAACAGACCACCCCCAAAAAATCGAAAATTCCATCCAAATCATGGGAAAATTGAAATTTTTATATGAAAAACTTGTTTTGCTCATATCTCCTAAACTATGCGTCCTAGAGCGAAAAGGAGCTTAATTCATAACCATCCTCAAAAAATTGAAAACCATCCAAATCATGGAAAAATTGAAATTTTTATATGAAAAACTTTTTTGCTCATATCTCCTAAACTATGCGTCCTAGAGCGAAAAGGAGCTTAATTCATGACCACCCCCAAAAAATCGAAAATTCCATCCAAATCCTGAAAAATTGTAAATTTTTATATGAAAAACTTGTTTTGCTCATATCTCCTAAACTATGCGTCCTAGAGCGAAAAGGAGCTTAATTCATGACCACCCCCAAAAAATTGAAAATTCCATCCAAATTATGGAAACATTGAAATTTTTATATGAAAAACTTGTTTTGCTCATATCTCCTAAACTATGCGTCCTAGAGCGAAAAGGAGCTTAATTCATGACCACCCTCAAAAAATCGAAAATTCCATCCAAATCATGGAAAAATTGAAATTTTTATATGAAAAACTTGTTTTGCTCATATCTCCTAAACTATGCGTCCTAGAGCGAAAAGGAGCTTAATTCATGACCACCCCCAAAAAATTGAAAATTCCATCCAAATTATGGAAACATTGAAATTTTTATATGAAAAACTTGTTTTGCTCATATCTCCTAAACTACGCGTCCTAGAGCGAAAAGGAGCTTAATTCATGACCACCCTCAAAAAATTTAAAATTCCATCCAAATCATGGAAAAATTGAAATTTTTATATGAAAAACTTGTTTTGCTCATATCTCCTAAACTATGCGTCCTAGAGCGAAAAGGAGCTTAATTCATGACCACCCTCAAAAAATCGAAAATTCCATCCAAATCATGGAAAAATTGAAATTTTTATATGAAAAACTTGTTTTGCTCATATCTCTTAATCTATGCGTCCTAGAGCGAACAGACCACCCCCAAAAAATCGAAAATTCCATCCAAATCATGGGAAAATTGAAATTTTTATATGAAAAACTTGTTTTGCTCATATCTCCTAAACTATGCGTCCTAGAGCGAAAAGGAGCTTAATTCATAACCATCCTCAAAAAATTTAAAACCATCCAAATCATGGAAAAATTGAAATTTTTATATGAAAAACTTGTTTTGCTCATATCTCCTAAACTATGTGTCCTAGAGCGAAGAGAAGCTTAATTCATGACCACCCCCAAAAAATCGAAAATTCCATCCAAATCCTGAAAATTTTGAAATTTTTATATGAGCAACTTGTTTTGCTCATATCTCCTAAACTATGCGTCCTAGAGCGAAAAGGAGCTTAATTCATGACCACCCTCAAAAAATTGAAAATTCCATCCAAATCATGGAAAAATTGAAATTTTTATATGAAAAACTTGTTTTGCTCATATCTCCTAAACTATGCGTCCTAGAGCGAAAAGGAGCTTAATTCATGACCACCCCCAAAAAATTGAAAATTCCATCCAAATTATGGAAACATTGAAATTTTTATATGAAAAACTTGTTCTGCTCATATCTCCTAAACTACGCGTCCTAGAGCGAAAAGGAGCTTAATTCATGACCACCCTCAAAAAATTTAAAATTCCATCCAAATCATGGAAAAATTGAAATTTTTATATGAAAAACTTGTTTTGCTCATATCTCCTAAACTATGCGTCCTAGAGCGAAAAGGAGCTTAATTCATGACCACCCTCAAAAAATCGAAAATTCCATCCAAATCATGGAAAAATTGAAATTTTTATATGAAAAACTTGTTTTGCTCATATCTCTTAATCTATGCGTCCTAGAGCGAACAGACCACCCCCAAAAAATCGAAAATTCCATCCAAATCATGGGAAAATTGAAATTTTTATATGAAAAACTTGTTTTGCTCATATCTCCTAAACTATGCGTCCTAGAGCGAAAAGGAGCTTAATTCATAACCATCCTCAAAAAATTTAAAACCATCCAAATCATGGAAAAATTGAAATTTTTATATGAAAAACTTGTTTTGCTCATATCTCCTAAACTATGTGTCCTAGAGCGAAGAGAAGCTTAATTCATGACCACCCCCAAAAAATCGAAAATTCCATCCAAATCCTGAAAATTTTGAAATTTTTATATGAGCAACTTGTTTTGCTCATATCTCCTAAACTATGCGTCCTAGAGCGAAAAGGAGCTTAATTCATGACCACCCTCAAAAAATTGAAAATTCCATCCAAATCATGGAAAAATTGAAATTTTTATATGAAAAACTTGTTTTGCTCATATCTCCTAAACTATGCGTCCTAGAGCGAAAAGGAGCTTAATTCATGACCACCCCCAAAAAATTGAAAATTCCATCCAAATTATGGAAACATTGAAATTTTTATATGAAAAACTTGTTTTGCTCATATCTCCTAAACTACGCGTCCTAGAGCGAAAAGGAGCTTAATTCATGACCACCCTCAAAAAATTTAAAATTCCATCCAAATCATGGAAAAATTGAAATTTTTATATGAAAAACTTGTTTTGCTCATATCTCCTAAACTATGCGTCCTAGAGCGAAAAGGAGCTTAATTCATGACCACCCTCAAAAAATCGAAAATTCCATCCAAATCATGGAAAAATTGAAATTTTTATATGAAAAACTTGTTTTGCTCATATCTCTTAATCTATGCGTCCTAGAGCGAACAGACCACCCCCAAAAAATCGAAAATTCCATCCAAATCATGGGAAAATTGAAATTTTTATATGAAAAACTTGTTTTGCTCATATCTCCTAAACTATGCGTCCTAGAGCGAAAAGGAGCTTAATTCATAACCATCCTCAAAAAATTTAAAACCATCCAAATCATGGAAAAATTGAAATTTTTATATGAAAAACTTGTTTTGCTCATATCTCCTAAACTATGTGTCCTAGAGCGAAGAGAAGCTTAATTCATGACCACCCCCAAAAAATCGAAAATTCCATCCAAATCCTGAAAATTTTGAAATTTTTATATGAGCAACTTGTTTTGCTCATATCTCCTAAACTATGCGTCCTAGAGCGAAAAGGAGCTTAATTCATGACCACCCTCAAAAAATTGAAAATTCCATCCAAATCATGGAAAAATTGAAATTTTTATATGAAAAACTTGTTTTGCTCATATCTCCTAAACTATGCGTCCTAGAGCGAAAAGGAGCTTAATTCATGACCACCCCCAAAAAATTGAAAATTCCATCCAAATTATGGAAACATTGAAATTTTTATATGAAAAACTTGTTTTGCTCATATCTCCTAAACTACGCGTCCTAGAGCGAAAAGGAGCTTAATTCATGACCACCCTCAAAAAATTTAAAATTCCATCCAAATCATGGAAAAATTGAAATTTTTATATGAAAAACTTGTTTTGCTCATATCTCCTAAACTATGCGTCCTAGAGCGAAAAGGAGCTTAATTCATGACCACCCTCAAAAAATCGAAAATTCCATCCAAATCATGGAAAAATTGAAATTTTTATATGAAAAACTTGTTTTGCTCATATCTCTTAATCTATGCGTCCTAGAGCGAACAGACCACCCCCAAAAAATCGAAAATTCCATCCAAATCATGGGAAAATTGAAATTTTTATATGAAAAACTTGTTTTGCTCATATCTCCTAAACTATGCGTCCTAGAGCGAAAAGGAGCTTAATTCATAACCATCCTCAAAAAATTTAAAACCATCCAAATCATGGAAAAATTGAAATTTTTATATGAAAAACTTGTTTTGCTCATATCTCCTAAACTATGTGTCCTAGAGCGAAGAGAAGCTTAATTCATGACCACCCCCAAAAAATCGAAAATTCCATCCAAATCCTGAAAATTTTGAAATTTTTATATGAGCAACTTGTTTTGCTCATATCTCCTAAACTATGCGTCCTAGAGCGAAAAGGAGCTTAATTCATGACCACCCTCAAAAAATTGAAAATTCCATCCAAATCATGGAAAAATTGAAATTTTTATATGAAAAACTTGTTTTGCTCATATCTCCTAAACTATGTGTCCTAGAGCGAAGAGAAGCTTAATTCATGACCACCCCCAAAAAATCGAAAATTCCATCCAAATCCCAAAAAAAAATAAAATTTTTATATGAAAAACTTGTTTTGCTCATATCTCCTAAACTATGCGTCCTAGAACGAAAAGGAGCTTAATTCATGACCACCCTCAAAAAATCCATCCAAATCCTGAAAAATTTGAAATTTTTAAATGAAAAACTTGTTTTGCTCATTCTCCTAAACTATGCGTCCTAGAGCGAAAAGGAGCTTAATTCATGACCACCCTCAAAAAATCGAAAATTCCATCCAAATCCTGAAAAATTGTAAATTTTTATATGAAAAACTTGTTTTTTCTCATATCTCCTAAACTATGCGTCCTAGAGCGAAAAGGAGCTTAATTCATGACCACCCCCAAAAAATCCATTCAAATCCTGAAAAATTTGAAATTTTTAAATGAAAAACATGTTTTGCTCATTCTCCTAAACTATGCGTCCTAGAGCGAAAAGGAGCTTAATTCATGACCACCCCCAAAATATTTAAAATTCCATCCAAATCAAGGAAAAATTGAAATTTTTATATGAAAAATTTGTTTTGCTCATATCTCCTAAACTATGCGTCCTAGAGCGAAAAGGAGATTAATTCATGACCACCCCCAAAAAATCCATTCAAATCCTGAAAAATTTGAAATTTTTAAATGAAAAACTTGTTTTGCTCATTCTCCTAAACTATGCGTCCTAGAGCGAAAAGAAGCTTAATTCATGACCACCCCCAAAATATTTAAAATTCCATCCAAATCAAGGAAAAATTGAAATTTTTATATGAAAAATTTGTTTTGCTCATATCTCCTAAACTATGCGTCCTAGAGCGAAAAGGAGATTAATTCATGACCACCCTCAAAAAATTGAAGATTCCATCCAAATCATGGAAAAATTGAAATTTTTATATGAAAAACTTGTTTTGCTCATATCTCTTAATCTATGCGTCCTAGATCGATCAGACCACCCCCAAAAAATCGAAAATTCCATCCAAATCATGGGAAAATTGAAATTTTTATACGAAAAACTTGTTTTGCTCATATCTCCTAAACTATGCGTCCTAGAGCGAAATGGAGCTTAATTCATAACCATCCTCAAAAAATTGAAAACCATCCAAATCATGGAAAAATTGAAATTTTTATATGAAAAACTTTTTTTGCTCATATCTCCTAAACTATGCGTCCTAGAGCGAAAATTGAAATTTTTATATGAAAAACTTGTTTTGCTCATATCTCTTAATCTATGCGTCCTAGATCGAACAGACCACCCCCAAAAAATCGAAAATTCCATCCAAATCATGGGAAAATTGAAATTTTTATATGAAAAACTTGTTTTGCTCATATCTCCTAAACTATGCGTCCTAGAGCGAAAAGAAGCTTAATTCATGACCACCCTCAAAAAATCGAAAATTCCATCCAAATCCTGAAAAATTTTAAATTTTTATATGAAAAACTTGTTTTGCTCATATCTTCTAAACTATGCGTCCTAGAGCGAAAAGGAGCTTAATTCATGACCACCCTCAAAAAATCGAAAATTCCATCCAAATCATGGAAAAATTGAAATTTTTATATGAAAAACTTGTTTTGCTCATATCTCCTAAACTATGCGTCCTAGAGCGAAAAGGAGCTTAACTCATGACCACCCTCAAAAAATTGAAAATTCGATCCAAATCATGGAAAAATTGAAATTTTTATATGAAAAACTTGTTTTGCTCATATCTCTTAATCAATGCGTCCTAGATCGAACAGACCACCCCCAAAAAATCGAAAATTCCATCCAAATCATGGGAAAATTGAAATTTTTATATGAAAAACTTGTTTTGCTCATATCTCCTAAACTATGCGTCCTAGAGCGAAAAAGAGCTTAATTCATAACCATCCTCAAAAAATTGAAAACCATCCAAATCATGGAAAAATTGAAATTTTTATATCAAAAACTTTTTTTGCTCATATCTCCTAAACTATGCGTCCCAGAGCGAAAAGGAGCTTAATTCATGACCACCCTCAAAAAATTGAAGATTCCATCCAAATCATGGAAAAATTGAAATTTTTATATGAAAATCTTGTTTTGCTCATATCTCTTAATCTATGCGTCCTAGATCGAACAGACCACCCCCAAAAAATCGAAAATTCCATCCAAATCATGGGAAAATTGAAATTTTTATATGAAAAACTTGTTTTGCTCATATCTCCTAAACTATGCGTCCTAGAGCGAAATGGAGCTTAATTCATAACCATCCTCAAAAAATTGAAAACCATCCAAATCATGGAAAAATTGAAATTTTTATATGAAAAACTTTTTTTGCTCATATCTCCTAAACTATGCGTCCTAGAGCGAAAAGGAGCTTAATTCATGACCACCCTCAAAAAATCGAAAATTTCATCCAAATCATGGAAAAATTGAAATTTTTATATGAAAAACTTGTTTTGCTGATATCTCCTAAACTATGCGTCCTAGAGCGAAAAGGAGATTAATTCATGACCACCCTCAAAAAATTGAAAATTCCATCCAAATCGTGGAAAAATTGAAATTTTTATATGAAAAACTTGTTTTGCTCATATCTCCTAAACTATGCGTCCTAGAGCGAAATGAAGCTTAATTCATGACCACCCCTAAAAAATTTAAAATTCCATCCAAATCCCAAAAAAATTAAAATTTTTATATGAAAAACTTGTTTTGCTCATATCTCCTAAACTATGCGTCCTAGAGCGAAAAGGAGCTTAATTCATAACCATCTTCAAAAAATCGAAAATTCCATCCAAATCCTGAAAAATTGTACATTTTTATATGAAAAACTTGTTTTGCTCATATCTCCTAAACTATGCGTCCTAGAGCGAAAATGAGCTTAATTCATGACCACCCTCAAAAAATCGAAAATTCCATCCAAATCCCCAAAAAATTGAAATTTTTATATGAAAAACTTGTTTTGCTCATATCTCCTAAACTATGCGTCCTAGAGCGAAAAGGAGCTTAATTCATGACCACCCTAAAAAAATTGAAAATTCCATCCAAATCATGGAAAAATTGAAATTTTTATATGAAAAACTTGTTTTGCTCATATCTCCTAAACTATGCGTCCTAGAGCGAAAATGAGCTTAATTCATGACCACCCCCAAAAAATCGAAAATTCCATCCAAATCCCAAAAAAATTAAAATTTTTATATGAAAAACTTGTTTTGCTCATATCTCCTAAACTATGCGTCCTAGAGCGAAAAGGAGCTTAATTCATGACCACCCTCAAAAAATTGAAAATTGCTTCCAAATCCCAAAAAAATTGAAATTTTTATATGAAAAACTTGTTTTACTCATATCTCCTAAACTATGCGTCCTAGAGCGAAAAGGAGCTTAATTCATGACAACCCTCAAAAAATTGAAAATTCCATCCAAATCCTGAAAAATTGTAAATTTTTATATGAAAAACTTGTTTTGCTCATATCTCCTAGACTATGCTTCCTAGAGCGAAAAGAAGCTTAATTCATGACCACCCCCAAAAAATCGAAAATTGCATCCAAATCCCAAAAAAATTGAAATTTTTATATGAAAAACTTGTTTTGCTCATATCTCCTAAACTATGCGTCCTAGAGCGAAAAGGAGCTTAATTCATGACCACCCTCAAAAAATTGAAAATTGCATCCAAATCCCAAAAAAATTGAAATTTTTATATGAAAAACTTGTTTTACTCATATCTCCTAAACTATGCGTCCTAGAGCGAAAAGATTCATGACCACCCTCAAAAAATTTAAAATTCCATCCAAATCATGGAAAAATTGAAATTTTTATATGAAAAACTTGTTTTGCTCATATCTCCTAAACTATGCGTCCTAGAGCGAAAAGGAGCTTAATTCATGACCACCCTAAAAAAATTGAAAATTCCATCCAAATCATGGAAAAATTGAAATTTTTATATGAAAAACTTGTTTTGCTCATATCTCCTAAACTATGCGTCCTAGAGCGAAAAGGAGCTTAATTCATGACCACCCTCAAAAAATTGAAAATTGCTTCCAAATCCCAAAAAAATTGAAATTTTTATATGAAAAACTTGTTTTACTCATATCTCCTAAACTATGCGTCCTAGAGCGAAAAGGAGCTTAATTCATGACAACCCTCAAAAAATTGAAAATTCCATCCAAATCCTGAAAAATTGTAAATTTTTATATGAAAAACTTGTTTTGCTCATATCTCCTAGACTATGCTTCCTAGAGCGAAAAGAAGCTTAATTCATGACCACCCCCAAAAAATCGAAAATTGCATCCAAATCCCAAAAAAATTGAAATTTTTATATGAAAAACTTGTTTTGCTCATATCTCCTAAACTATGCGTCCTAGAGCGAAAAGGAGCTTAATTCATGACCACCCTCAAAAAATTGAAAATTGCATCCAAATCCCAAAAAAATTGAAATTTTTATATGAAAAACTTGTTTTACTCATATCTCCTAAACTATGCGTCCTAGAGCGAAAAGATTCATGACCACCCTCAAAAAATTTAAAATTCCATCCAAATCATGGAAAAATTGAAATTTTTATATGAAAAACTTGTTTTGCTCATATCTCCTAAACTATGCGTCCTAGAGCGAAAAGGAGCTTAATTCATGACCACCCCCAAAAAATCGAAAATTCCATCCAAATCCTGAAAAATTGTAAATTTTTATATGAAAAACTTGTTTTGCTCATATCTCCTAAACTATGCGTCCTAGGGCGAAAAGAAGCTTAATTCATGACCACCCCCAAAAAATCGAAAATTTCATCAAAATCCCCAAAAAATTAAAAGTTTCATATGAAAAATTTGTTTTGCTCATATCTCCTAAACTATGCGCCCTAGAGCGAAAAGGAGCTTAATTCATGACCACCCCCAAAAAATCGAAAATTCCATCCAAATCCCAAAAAAATTAAAATTTTTATATGAAAAACTTGTTTTGCTCATATCTCCTAAACTATGCGTCCTAGAGCGAAAAGGAGCTTAATTCATGACCACCCCCAAAAAATCGAAAATTTCATCAAAATCCCCAAAAAATTAAAAGTTTCATATGAAAAATTTGTTTTGCTCATATCTCCTAAACTATGCGTCCTAGAGCGAAAAGAAGCTTATTTCATGACCACCCTCAAAAAATCGAAAATTCCATCCAAATCCTGAAAAATTGTAAATTTTTATATGAAGAACTTGTTTTGCTCATATCTCCTCAACTATGCGTCCTAGAGCGAAAAGATTCATGACCACCCTCAAAAAATCGAAAATCCCATGCAAATCCTGAAAAATTGTAAATTTTTATATGAAAAACTTGTTTTGCTCATATCTCCTAAACTACGCGTCCTAGAGCGAAAAGGAACTTAATTCATGACCACCCTCAAAAAATTGAAAACCATCCAAATCTTGGAAAAATTGAAATTTTTATATGAAAAACTTGTTTTGCTCATACCTCCTAAACTATGCGTCCTAGAACGAAAAGAAGCTTAAGTCATGACCACCCCCAAAAATATCGAAAATTCCATCCAAATCCCAAAAAAATTAAAGTTTTTATATGAAAAACTTGTTTTGCTCATATCTCCTAAACTATGCGTCCTAGAGCGAAAAGGAGCTTAATTCATGACCACCCTCAAAAAATTGAAAACCATCCAAATCATGGAAAAATTGAAATTTTTATATGAAAAACTTGTTTTGCTCATATCTCCTAAACTATGCGTCCTAGAGCGAAAAAGAGCTTAATTCATGACCACCCTCAAAAAATTGAAAACCATCCAAATCATGGAAAAATTGAAATTTTTATATGAAAAACTTGTTTTGCTCATATCTCCTAAACTATGCGTCCTAGAGCGAAAAGAAGCTTAATTCATGACCACCCTAAAAAATCGAAAATTCCATCCAAATCCTGAAAAATTTGAAATTTTTAAATTAAAAATTTGTTTTGCACATATGTCCTAAATTATGCGTCCTAGAGCGCAGAGAAGCTTAATTCCTGACCACCCCCAAAAAATAGAAAATTCCATTCAAATCCCAAAAAAATTGAAATTTTTATATGAAAAACTTGTTTTGCTCATATCTCCTAAACTATGCGTCCTAGAGCGAAAAGGAGCTTAATTCATGACCACCCTCAAAAAATCGAAAATTCCATCCAAATCCTAAAAAATTGTAAATTTTTATATGAAAAACTTGTTTTGCTGATATCTCCTAAACTATGCGTCCTAGAGCGAAAAGGAGATTACTTCATGACCACCCTCAAAAAATTTAAAATTCCATCCAAATCATGGAAAAATTGAAATTTTTATATGAAAAACTTGTTTTGCTCATATCTCCTAAACTATGCGTCCTAGAGCGAACAGAAGCTTATTTCATGACCACCCCCAAAAAATCGAAAATTCCCTCCAAATCATGGGAAAATTGAAATTTTTATATGAAAAACTTGTTTTGCTCATATCTCCTAAACTATGCGTCCTAGAGCGAAAAGGAGCTTATTTTATCCAACCCCAAAAAATCGAAAATTCCATCCAAATCCCAAAAAAATTAAAGTTTTTATATGAAAAACTTGTTTTGCTCATATTTCCTAAACTATGCGTCCTAGAGCGAAAAGGAGCTTAATTCATGACCACCCTCAAAAAATCGAAAATTCCATCCAAATCCTGAAAAATTGTAAATTTTTATATGAAAAACTTGTTTTGCTCATATCTCCTAAACTATGCGTCCTAGAGCGAAAAGGAGCTTAATTCATGACCACCCCCAAAAATATCGAAAATTCCATCCAAATCCCAAAAAAATTAAAGTTTTTATATGAAAAACTTGTTTTGCTCATATCTCCTAAACTATGCGTCCTAGAGCGAAAAGGAGCTTAATTCATGACCACCCCCAAAAATATCGAAAATTCCATCCAAATCATGGGAAAATTGAAATTATTATATGAAAAACTTGTTTTGCTCATATCTCCTAAACTATGCGTCCTAGAGCGAAAAGGAGATTAATTCATGACCACCCTCAAAAAATTGAAAACCATCCAAATCATGGAAAAATTGAAATGTTTATATGAAAAACTTTTTTTGCTCATATCTCCTAAACTATGCGTCCTAGAGCGAAAAGGAGCTTAATTCATGACCACCCTCAAAAAAATTAAAATTCCATCCAAATCATGGAAAAATTGAAATATTTATATGAAAAACTTGTTTTGCTCATATCTCCTAAACTATGCGTCCTAGAGCGAAAAGGAGCTTAATTCATGACCACCCCCAAAAAATGGAAAATTCCATCCAAATCCCAAAAAAATTGAAATTTTTATATGAAAAACTTGTTTTGCTCATATCTCCTAAACTATGCGTCCTAGAGCGAAAAGGAGCTTAATTCATGACCACCCTCAACAAATCGAAAATTCCATCCAAATCCCAAAAAAATTAAAATTTTTATATGAAAAACTTGTTTTGCTCATATCTCCTAAACTATGCGCCCTAGAGCGAAAAGGAGCTTAATTCATGACCACCCCCAAAAATATCGAAAATTCCATCCAAATCCCAACAAATTTAAAATTTTTATATGAAAATTTTGTTTTGCTCATATCTCCTAAACTATGCGTCCTAGAGCGAAAAGGAGCTTAATTCATGACCACCCCCAAAAAATCGAAAATTCCATCCAAATCATGGAAAAATTGAAATTTGTATATGAAAAACTTGTTTTACTCTTATCTCCTAAACTATGCGTCCTAGAGCGAAAAGAAGCTTATTTCATGACCACCCCCAAAAAATCGAAAATTCCATCCAAATCCCAAAAAAAATAAAGTTTTTAAATGGAAAACTTGGTTTGCTCATATCTCCTAAACTATGCGTCCTAGAGCGAAAAGGAGCTTAATTCATGACCACCCCCAAAAATATCGAAAATTCCATCCAAATCCCAAAAAAATTAAAGTTTTTATATGAAAAACTTGTTTTGCTCATATCTCCTAAACTATGCGTCCTAGAGCGAAAAGGAGCTTAATTCATGACCACCCCCAAAAATATCGAAAATTCCATCCAAATCCCAACAAATTTAAAATTTTTATATGAAAATTTTGTTTTGCTCATATCTCCTAAACTATGCGTCCTAGAGCGAAAAGGAGCTTAATTCATGACCACCCCCAAAAAATCGAAAATTCCATCCAAATCATGGAAAAATTGAAATTTGTATATGAAAAACTTGTTTTACTCTTATCTCCTAAACTATGCGTCCTAGAGCGTAAAGAAGCTTATTTCATGACCACCCCCAAAAAATCGAAAATTCCATCCAAATCCCAAAAAAAATAAAGTTTTTAAATGAAAAACTTGGTTTGCTCATATCTCCTAAACTATGCGTCCTAGAGCGAAAAGGAGCTTAATTCATGACCACCCTCAAAAAATCGAAAATTCCATCCAAATCCTGAAAAATTGTAAATTTTTATATGAAGAACTTGTTTTGCTCATATCTCCTCAACTATGCGTCCTAGAGCGAAAAGATTCATGACCACCCTCAAAAAATCGAAAATTCCATGCAAATCCTGAAAAATTGTAAATTTTTATATGAAGAACTTGTTTTGCTCATATCTCCTCAACTATGCGTCCTAGAGCGAAAAGATTCATGACCACCCTCAAAAAATCGAAAATTCCATGCAAATCCTGAAAAATTGTAAATTTTTATATGAAAAACTTGTTTTGCTCATATCTCCTAAACTACGCGTCCTAGAGCGAAAAGGAACTTAATTCATGACCACCCTCAAAAAATTGAAAACCATCCAAATCTTGGAAAAATTGAAATTTTTATATGAAAAACTTGTTTTGCTCATACCTCCTAAACTATGCGTCCTAGAACGAAAAGAAGCTTAAGTCATGACCACCCCCAAAAATATCGAAAATTCCATCCAAATCCCAACAAATTTAAAATTTTTATATGAAAATTTTGTTTTGCTCATATCTCCTAAACTATGCGTCCTAGAGCGAAAAGGAGCTTAATTCATGACCACCCTCAAAAAATCGAAAATTCCATCCAAATCCTGAAAAATTGTAAATTTTTATATGAAGAACTTGTTTTGCTCATATCTCCTCAACTATGCGTCCTAGAGCGAAAAGATTCATGACCACCCTCAAAAAATCGAAAATTCCATGCAAATCCTGAAAAATTGTAAATTTTTATATGAAGAACTTGTTTTGCTCATATCTCCTCAACTATGCGTCCTAGAGCGAAAAGATTCATGACCACCCTCAAAAAATCGAAAATTCCATGCAAATCCTGAAAAATTGTAAATTTTTATATGAAAAACTTGTTTTGCTCATATCTCCTAAACTACGCGTCCTAGAGCGAAAAGGAACTTAATTCATGACCACCCTCAAAAAATTGAAAACCATCCAAATCATGGAAAAATTGAAATTTTTATATGAAAAACTTGTTTTGCTCATATCTCCTAAACTATGCGTCCTAGAGCGAAAAGGAGCTTAATTCATGACCACCCTCAAAAAATTGAAAACCATCCAAATCATGGAAAAATTGAAATTTTTATATGAAAAACTTGTTTTGCTCATATCTCCTAAACTATGCGTCCTAGAGCGAAAAGAAGCTTATTTCATGACCACCCCCAAAAAATCGAAAATTCCATCCAAATCCCAAAAAAAATAAAGTTTTTATATGAAAAACTTGTTTTGCTCATATCTCCTAAACTATGCGTCCTAGAGCGAAAAGAAGCTTAAGTCATGACCACCCCCAAAAAAATCGAAAATTCCATCCAAATCCCAAAAAAATTAAAGTTTTTATATGAAAAACTTGTTTTGCTCATATCTCCTAAACTATGCGTCCTAGAGCGAAAAGGAGCTTAATTCATGACCACCCTCAAAAAATTGAAAACCATCCAAATCATGGAAAAATTGAAATTTTTATATGAAAAACTTGTTTTGCTCATATCTCCTAAACTATGCGTCCTAGAGCGAAAAGAAGCTTAGTTCATGACCACCCTCAAAAAATTGAAAATTTCATCAAAATCCCCAAAAAATTAAAAGTTTCATATGAAAAATTTGTTTTGCTCATATCTCCTAAACTATGCGTCCTAGAGCGAAAAGAAGCTTATTTCATGACCACCCTCAAAAAATCGAAAATTCCATCCAAATCCTGAAAAATTGTAAATTTTTATATGAAGAACTTGTTTTGCTCATATCTCCTCAACTATGCGTCCTAGAGCGAAAAGATTCATGACCACCCTCAAAAAATCGAAAATTCCATGCAAATCCTGAAAAATTGTAAATTTTTATATGAAGAACTTGTTTTGCTCATATCTCCTCAACTATGCGTCCTAGAGCGAAAAGATTCATGACCACCCTCAAAAAATCGAAAATTCCATGCAAATCCTGAAAAATTGTAAATTTTTATATGAAAAACTTGTTTTGCTCATATCTCCTAAACTACGCGTCCTAGAGCGAAAAGGAACTTAATTCATGACCACCCTCAAAAAATTGAAAACCATCCAAATCTTGGAAAAATTGAAATTTTTATATGAAAAACTTGTTTTGCTCATATCTCCTAAACTATGCGTCCTAGAGCGAAAAGAAGCTTAAGTCATGACCACCCCCAAAAAAATCGAAAATTCCATCCAAATCATGGAAAAATTGAAATTTTTATATGAAAAACTTGTTTTGCTCATATCTCCTCAACTATGCGTCCTAGAGCGAAAAAGAGCTTAATTCATGACCACCCTCAAAAAATTGAAAACCATCCAAATCATGGAAAAATTGAAATTTTTATATGAAAAACTTGTTTTGCTCATATCTCCTAAACTATGCGTCCTAGAGCGAAAAGAAGCTTAATTCATGACCACCCCCAAAAAATCGAAAATTCCATCCAAATCCCTTAAAAATTAAAATTTTTATATGAAAAACTTGTTTTGCTCATATCTCCTAAACTATGCGTCCTAGAGCGAAAAGGAGCTTAATTCATGACCACCCTCAAAAAATTGAAAATTCCATCCAAATCATGGAAAAATTGAAATTTTTATATGAAAAACTTGTTTTGCTCATATCTCCTAAACTATGCGTCCTAGAGCGAAAAGGAGCTTAATTCATGACCACCCCCAAAAAATTGAAAATTCCATCCAAATTATGGAAACATTGAAATTTTTATATGAAAAACTTGTTTTGCTCATATCTCCTAAACTACGCGTCCTAGAGCGAAAAGGAGCTTAATTCATGACCACCCTCAAAAAATTTAAAATTCCATCCAAATCATGGAAAAATTGAAATTTTTATATGAAAAACTTGTTTTGCTCATATCTCCTAAACTATGCGTCCTAGAGCGAAAAGGAGCTTAATTCATGACCACCCTCAAAAAATCGAAAATTCCATCCAAATCATGGAAAAATTGAAATTTTTATATGAAAAACTTGTTTTGCTCATATCTCTTAATCTATGCGTCCTAGAGCGAACAGACCACCCCCAAAAAATCGAAAATTCCATCCAAATCATGGGAAAATTGAAATTTTTATATGAAAAACTTGTTTTGCTCATATCTCCTAAACTATGCGTCCTAGAGCGAAAAGGAGCTTAATTCATAACCATCCTCAAAAAATTTAAAACCATCCAAATCATGGAAAAATTGAAATTTTTATATGAAAAACTTGTTTTGCTCATATCTCCTAAACTATGTGTCCTAGAGCGAAGAGAAGCTTAATTCATGACCACCCCCAAAAAATCGAAAATTCCATCCAAATCCTGAAAATTTTGAAATTTTTATATGAGCAACTTGTTTTGCTCATATCTCCTAAACTATGCGTCCTAGAGCGAAAAGGAGCTTAATTCATGACCACCCTCAAAAAATTGAAAATTCCATCCAAATCATGGAAAAATTGAAATTTTTATATGAAAAACTTGTTTTGCTCATATCTCCTAAACTATGCGTCCTAGAGCGAAAAGGAGCTTAATTCATGACCACCCCCAAAAAATTGAAAATTCCATCCAAATTATGGAAACATTGAAATTTTTATATGAAAAACTTGTTTTGCTCATATCTCCTAAACTACGCGTCCTAGAGCGAAAAGGAGCTTAATTCATGACCACCCCCAAAAAATTTAAAATTCCATCCAAATCATGGAAAAATTGAAATTTTTATATGAAAAACTTGTTTTGCTCATATCTCCTAAACTATGCGTCCTAGAGCGAAAAGGAGCTTAATTCATGACCACCCTCAAAAAATCGAAAATTCCATCCAAATCATGGAAAAATTGAAATTTTTATATGAAAAACTTGTTTTGCTCATATCTCTTAATCTATGCGTCCTAGAGCGAACAGACCACCCCCAAAAAATCGAAAATTCCATCCAAATCATGGGAAAATTGAAATTTTTATATGAAAAACTTGTTTTGCTCATATCTCCTAAACTATGCGTCCTAGAGCGAAAAGGAGCTTAATTCATAACCATCCTCAAAAAATTTAAAACCATCCAAATCATGGAAAAATTGAAATTTTTATATGAAAAACTTGTTTTGCTCATATCTCCTAAACTATGTGTCCTAGAGCGAAGAGAAGCTTAATTCATGACCACCCCCAAAAAATCGAAAATTCCATCCAAATCCTGAAAATTTTGAAATTTTTATATGAGCAACTTGTTTTGCTCATATCTCCTAAACTATGCGTCCTAGAGCGAAAAGGAGCTTAATTCATGACCACCCTCAAAAAATTGAAAATTCCATCCAAATCATGGAAAAATTGAAATTTTTATATGAAAAACTTGTTTTGCTCATATCTCCTAAACTATGCGTCCTAGAGCGAAAAGGAGCTTAATTCATGACCACCCCCAAAAAATTGAAAATTCCATCCAAATTATGGAAACATTGAAATTTTTATATGAAAAACTTGTTTTGCTCATATCTCCTAAACTACGCGTCCTAGAGCGAAAAGGAGCTTAATTCATGACCACCCTCAAAAAATTTAAAATTCCATCCAAATCATGGAAAAATTGAAATTTTTATATGAAAAACTTGTTTTGCTCATATCTCCTAAACTATGCGTCCTAGAGCGAAAAGGAGCTTAATTCATGACCACCCTCAAAAAATCGAAAATTCCATCCAAATCATGGAAAAATTGAAATTTTTATATGAAAAACTTGTTTTGCTCATATCTCTTAATCTATGCGTCCTAGAGCGAACAGACCACCCCCAAAAAATCGAAAATTCCATCCAAATCATGGGAAAATTGAAATTTTTATATGAAAAACTTGTTTTGCTCATATCTCCTAAACTATGCGTCCTAGAGCGAAAAGGAGCTTAATTCATAACCATCCTCAAAAAATTTAAAACCATCCAAATCATGGAAAAATTGAAATTTTTATATGAAAAACTTGTTTTGCTCATATCTCCTAAACTATGTGTCCTAGAGCGAAGAGAAGCTTAATTCATGACCACCCCCAAAAAATCGAAAATTCCATCCAAATCCTGAAAATTTTGAAATTTTTATATGAGCAACTTGTTTTGCTCATATCTCCTAAACTATGCGTCCTAGAGCGAAAAGGAGCTTAATTCATGACCACCCTCAAAAAATTGAAAATTCCATCCAAATCATGGAAAAATTGAAATTTTTATATGAAAAACTTGTTTTGCTCATATCTCCTAAACTATGTGTCCTAGAGCGAAGAGAAGCTTAATTCATGACCACCCCCAAAAAATCGAAAATTCCATCCAAATCCCAAAAAAAAATAAAATTTTTATATGAAAAACTTGTTTTGCTCATATCTCCTAAACTATGCGTCCTAGAACGAAAAGGAGCTTAATTCATGACCACCCTCAAAAAATCCATCCAAATCCTGAAAAATTTGAAATTTTTAAATGAAAAACTTGTTTTGCTCATTCTCCTAAACTATGCGTCCTAGAGCGAAAAGGAGCTTAATTCATGACCACCCTCAAAAAATCGAAAATTCCATCCAAATCCTGAAAAATTGTAAATTTTTATATGAAAAACTTGTTTTTTCTCATATCTCCTAAACTATGCGTCCTAGAGCGAAAAGGAGCTTAATTCATGACCACCCCCAAAAAATCCATTCAAATCCTGAAAAATTTGAAATTTTTAAATGAAAAACATGTTTTGCTCATTCTCCTAAACTATGCGTCCTAGAGCGAAAAGGAGCTTAATTCATGACCACCCCCAAAATATTTAAAATTCCATCCAAATCAAGGAAAAATTGAAATTTTTATATGAAAAATTTGTTTTGCTCATATCTCCTAAACTATGCGTCCTAGAGCGAAAAGGAGATTAATTCATGACCACCCCCAAAAAATCCATTCAAATCCTGAAAAATTTGAAATTTTTAAATGAAAAACTTGTTTTGCTCATTCTCCTAAACTATGCGTCCTAGAGCGAAAAGAAGCTTAATTCATGACCACCCCCAAAATATTTAAAATTCCATCCAAATCAAGGAAAAATTGAAATTTTTATATGAAAAATTTGTTTTGCTCATATCTCCTAAACTATGCGTCCTAGAGCGAAAAGGAGATTAATTCATGACCACCCTCAAAAAATTGAAGATTCCATCCAAATCATGGAAAAATTGAAATTTTTATATGAAAAACTTGTTTTGCTCATATCTCTTAATCTATGCGTCCTAGATCGATCAGACCACCCCCAAAAAATCGAAAATTCCATCCAAATCATGGGAAAATTGAAATTTTTATACGAAAAACTTGTTTTGCTCATATCTCCTAAACTATGCGTCCTAGAGCGAAATGGAGCTTAATTCATAACCATCCTCAAAAAATTGAAAACCATCCAAATCATGGAAAAATTGAAATTTTTATATGAAAAACTTTTTTTGCTCATATCTCCTAAACTATGCGTCCTAGAGCGAAAATTGAAATTTTTATATGAAAAACTTGTTTTGCTCATATCTCTTAATCTATGCGTCCTAGATCGAACAGACCACCCCCAAAAAATCGAAAATTCCATCCAAATCATGGGAAAATTGAAATTTTTATATGAAAAACTTGTTTTGCTCATATCTCCTAAACTATGCGTCCTAGAGCGAAAAGAAGCTTAATTCATGACCACCCTCAAAAAATCGAAAATTCCATCCAAATCCTGAAAAATTTTAAATTTTTATATGAAAAACTTGTTTTGCTCATATCTTCTAAACTATGCGTCCTAGAGCGAAAAGGAGCTTAATTCATGACCACCCTCAAAAAATCGAAAATTCCATCCAAATCATGGAAAAATTGAAATTTTTATATGAAAAACTTGTTTTGCTCATATCTCCTAAACTATGCGTCCTAGAGCGAAAAGGAGCTTAACTCATGACCACCCTCAAAAAATTGAAAATTCGATCCAAATCATGGAAAAATTGAAATTTTTATATGAAAAACTTGTTTTGCTCATATCTCTTAATCAATGCGTCCTAGATCGAACAGACCACCCCCAAAAAATCGAAAATTCCATCCAAATCATGGGAAAATTGAAATTTTTATATGAAAAACTTGTTTTGCTCATATCTCCTAAACTATGCGTCCTAGAGCGAAAAAGAGCTTAATTCATAACCATCCTCAAAAAATTGAAAACCATCCAAATCATGGAAAAATTGAAATTTTTATATCAAAAACTTTTTTTGCTCATATCTCCTAAACTATGCGTCCCAGAGCGAAAAGGAGCTTAATTCATGACCACCCTCAAAAAATTGAAGATTCCATCCAAATCATGGAAAAATTGAAATTTTTATATGAAAATCTTGTTTTGCTCATATCTCTTAATCTATGCGTCCTAGATCGAACAGACCACCCCCAAAAAATCGAAAATTCCATCCAAATCATGGGAAAATTGAAATTTTTATATGAAAAACTTGTTTTGCTCATATCTCCTAAACTATGCGTCCTAGAGCGAAATGGAGCTTAATTCATAACCATCCTCAAAAAATTGAAAACCATCCAAATCATGGAAAAATTGAAATTTTTATATGAAAAACTTTTTTTGCTCATATCTCCTAAACTATGCGTCCTAGAGCGAAAAGGAGCTTAATTCATGACCACCCTCAAAAAATCGAAAATTTCATCCAAATCATGGAAAAATTGAAATTTTTATATGAAAAACTTGTTTTGCTGATATCTCCTAAACTATGCGTCCTAGAGCGAAAAGGAGATTAATTCATGACCACCCTCAAAAAATTGAAAATTCCATCCAAATCGTGGAAAAATTGAAATTTTTATATGAAAAACTTGTTTTGCTCATATCTCCTAAACTATGCGTCCTAGAGCGAAATGAAGCTTAATTCATGACCACCCCTAAAAAATTTAAAATTCCATCCAAATCCCAAAAAAATTAAAATTTTTATATGAAAAACTTGTTTTGCTCATATCTCCTAAACTATGCGTCCTAGAGCGAAAAGGAGCTTAATTCATAACCATCTTCAAAAAATCGAAAATTCCATCCAAATCCTGAAAAATTGTACATTTTTATATGAAAAACTTGTTTTGCTCATATCTCCTAAACTATGCGTCCTAGAGCGAAAATGAGCTTAATTCATGACCACCCTCAAAAAATCGAAAATTCCATCCAAATCATGGAAAAATTGAAATTTTTATATGAAAAACTTGTTTTGCTCATATCTCCTAAACTATGCGTCCTAGAGCGAAAAGGAGCTTAATTCATGACCACCCTAAAAAAATTGAAAATTCCATCCAAATCATGGAAAAATTGAAATTTTTATATGAAAAACTTGTTTTGCTCATATCTCCTAAACTATGCGTCCTAGAGCGAAAATGAGCTTAATTCATGACCACCCCCAAAAAATCGAAAATTCCATCCAAATCCCAAAAAAATTAAAATTTTTATATGAAAAACTTGTTTTGCTCATATCTCCTAAACTATGCGTCCTAGAGCGAAAAGGAGCTTAATTCATGACCACCCTCAAAAAATTGAAAATTGCTTCCAAATCCCAAAAAAATTGAAATTTTTATATGAAAAACTTGTTTTACTCATATCTCCTAAACTATGCGTCCTAGAGCGAAAAGGAGCTTAATTCATGACAACCCTCAAAAAATTGAAAATTCCATCCAAATCCTGAAAAATTGTAAATTTTTATATGAAAAACTTGTTTTGCTCATATCTCCTAGACTATGCTTCCTAGAGCGAAAAGAAGCTTAATTCATGACCACCCCCAAAAAATCGAAAATTGCATCCAAATCCCAAAAAAATTGAAATTTTTATATGAAAAACTTGTTTTGCTCATATCTCCTAAACTATGCGTCCTAGAGCGAAAAGGAGCTTAATTCATGACCACCCTCAAAAAATTGAAAATTGCATCCAAATCCCAAAAAAATTGAAATTTTTATATGAAAAACTTGTTTTACTCATATCTCCTAAACTATGCGTCCTAGAGCGAAAAGATTCATGACCACCCTCAAAAAATTTAAAATTCCATCCAAATCATGGAAAAATTGAAATTTTTATATGAAAAACTTGTTTTGCTCATATCTCCTAAACTATGCGTCCTAGAGCGAAAAGGAGCTTAATTCATGACCACCCTAAAAAAATTGAAAATTCCATCCAAATCATGGAAAAATTGAAATTTTTATATGAAAAACTTGTTTTGCTCATATCTCCTAAACTATGCGTCCTAGAGCGAAAAGGAGCTTAATTCATGACCACCCTCAAAAAATTGAAAATTGCTTCCAAATCCCAAAAAAATTGAAATTTTTATATGAAAAACTTGTTTTACTCATATCTCCTAAACTATGCGTCCTAGAGCGAAAAGGAGCTTAATTCATGACAACCCTCAAAAAATTGAAAATTCCATCCAAATCCTGAAAAATTGTAAATTTTTATATGAAAAACTTGTTTTGCTCATATCTCCTAGACTATGCTTCCTAGAGCGAAAAGAAGCTTAATTCATGACCACCCCCAAAAAATCGAAAATTGCATCCAAATCCCAAAAAAATTGAAATTTTTATATGAAAAACTTGTTTTGCTCATATCTCCTAAACTATGCGTCCTAGAGCGAAAAGGAGCTTAATTCATGACCACCCTCAAAAAATTGAAAATTGCATCCAAATCCCAAAAAAATTGAAATTTTTATATGAAAAACTTGTTTTACTCATATCTCCTAAACTATGCGTCCTAGAGCGAAAAGATTCATGACCACCCTCAAAAAATTTAAAATTCCATCCAAATCATGGAAAAATTGAAATTTTTATATGAAAAACTTGTTTTGCTCATATCTCCTAAACTATGCGTCCTAGAGCGAAAAGGAGCTTAATTCATGACCACCCCCAAAAAATCGAAAATTCCATCCAAATCCTGAAAAATTGTAAATTTTTATATGAAAAACTTGTTTTGCTCATATCTCCTAAACTATGCGTCCTAGGGCGAAAAGAAGCTTAATTCATGACCACCCCCAAAAAATCGAAAATTTCATCAAAATCCCCAAAAAATTAAAAGTTTCATATGAAAAATTTGTTTTGCTCATATCTCCTAAACTATGCGCCCTAGAGCGAAAAGGAGCTTAATTCATGACCACCCCCAAAAAATCGAAAATTCCATCCAAATCCCAAAAAAATTAAAATTTTTATATGAAAAACTTGTTTTGCTCATATCGCCTAAACTATGCGTCCTAGAGCGAAAAGGAGCTTAATTCATGACCACCCCCAAAAAATCGAAAATTTCATCAAAATCCCCAAAAAATTAAAAGTTTCATATGAAAAATTTGTTTTGCTCATATCTCCTAAACTATGCGTCCTAGAGCGAAAAGAAGCTTATTTCATGACCACCCTCAAAAAATCGAAAATTCCATCCAAATCCTGAAAAATTGTAAATTTTTATATGAAGAACTTGTTTTGCTCATATCTCCTCAACTATGCGTCCTAGAGCGAAAAGATTCATGACCACCCTCAAAAAATCGAAAATCCCATGCAAATCCTGAAAAATTGTAAATTTTTATATGAAAAACTTGTTTTGCTCATATCTCCTAAACTACGCGTCCTAGAGCGAAAAGGAACTTAATTCATGACCACCCTCAAAAAATTGAAAACCATCCAAATCTTGGAAAAATTGAAATTTTTATATGAAAAACTTGTTTTGCTCATACCTCCTAAACTATGCGTCCTAGAACGAAAAGAAGCTTAAGTCATGACCACCCCCAAAAATATCGAAAATTCCATCCAAATCCCAAAAAAATTAAAGTTTTTATATGAAAAACTTGTTTTGCTCATATCTCCTAAACTATGCGTCCTAGAGCGAAAAGGAGCTTAATTCATGACCACCCTCAAAAAATTGAAAACCATCCAAATCATGGAAAAATTGAAATTTTTATATGAAAAACTTGTTTTGCTCATATCTCCTAAACTATGCGTCCTAGAGCGAAAAAGAGCTTAATTCATGACCACCCTCAAAAAATTGAAAACCATCCAAATCATGGAAAAATTGAAATTTTTATATGAAAAACTTGTTTTGCTCATATCTCCTAAACTATGCGTCCTAGAGCGAAAAGAAGCTTAATTCATGACCACCCTAAAAAATCGAAAATTCCATCCAAATCCTGAAAAATTTGAAATTTTTAAATTAAAAATTTGTTTTGCACATATGTCCTAAATTATGCGTCCTAGAGCGCAGAGAAGCTTAATTCCTGACCACCCCCAAAAAATAGAAAATTCCATTCAAATCCCAAAAAAATTGAAATTTTTATATGAAAAACTTGTTTTGCTCATATCTCCTAAACTATGCGTCCTAGAGCGAAAAGGAGCTTAATTCATGACCACCCTCAAAAAATCGAAAATTCCATCCAAATCCTAAAAAATTGTAAATTTTTATATGAAAAACTTGTTTTGCTGATATCTCCTAAACTATGCGTCCTAGAGCGAAAAGGAGATTACTTCATGACCACCCTCAAAAAATTTAAAATTCCATCCAAATCATGGAAAAATTGAAATTTTTATATGAAAAACTTGTTTTGCTCATATCTCCTAAACTATGCGTCCTAGAGCGAACAGAAGCTTATTTCATGACCACCCCCAAAAAATCGAAAATTCCCTCCAAATCATGGGAAAATTGAAATTTTTATATGAAAAACTTGTTTTGCTCATATCTCCTAAACTATGCGTCCTAGAGCGAAAAGGAGCTTATTTTATCCAACCCCAAAAAATCGAAAATTCCATCCAAATCCCAAAAAAATTAAAGTTTTTATATGAAAAACTTGTTTTGCTCATATTTCCTAAACTATGCGTCCTAGAGCGAAAAGGAGCTTAATTCATGACCACCCTCAAAAAATCGAAAATTCCATCCAAATCCTGAAAAATTGTAAATTTTTATATGAAAAACTTGTTTTGCTCATATCTCCTAAACTATGCGTCCTAGAGCGAAAAGGAGCTTAATTCATGACCACCCCCAAAAATATCGAAAATTCCATCCAAATCCCAAAAAAATTAAAGTTTTTATATGAAAAACTTGTTTTGCTCATATCTCCTAAACTATGCGTCCTAGAGCGAAAAGGAGCTTAATTCATGACCACCCCCAAAAATATCGAAAATTCCATCCAAATCATGGGAAAATTGAAATTATTATATGAAAAACTTGTTTTGCTCATATCTCCTAAACTATGCGTCCTAGAGCGAAAAGGAGATTAATTCATGACCACCCTCAAAAAATTGAAAACCATCCAAATCATGGAAAAATTGAAATGTTTATATGAAAAACTTTTTTTGCTCATATCTCCTAAACTATGCGTCCTAGAGCGAAAAGGAGCTTAATTCATGACCACCCTCAAAAAAATTAAAATTCCATCCAAATCATGGAAAAATTGAAATATTTATATGAAAAACTTGTTTTGCTCATATCTCCTAAACTATGCGTCCTAGAGCGAAAAGGAGCTTAATTCATGACCACCCCCAAAAAATCGAAAATTCCATCCAAATCCCAAAAAAATTGAAATTTTTATATGAAAAACTTGTTTTGCTCATATCTCCTAAACTATGCGTCCTAGAGCGAAAAGGAGCTTAATTCATGACCACCCTCAACAAATCGAAAATTCCATCCAAATCCCAAAAAAATTAAAATTTTTATATGAAAAACTTGTTTTGCTCATATCTCCTAAACTATGCGCCCTAGAGCGAAAAGGAGCTTAATTCATGACCACCCCCAAAAATATCGAAAATTCCATCCAAATCCCAACAAATTTAAAATTTTTATATGAAAATTTTGTTTTGCTCATATCTCCTAAACTATGCGTCCTAGAGCGAAAAGGAGCTTAATTCATGACCACCCCCAAAAAATCGAAAATTCCATCCAAATCATGGAAAAATTGAAATTTGTATATGAAAAACTTGTTTTACTCTTATCTCCTAAACTATGCGTCCTAGAGCGAAAAGAAGCTTATTTCATGACCACCCCCAAAAAATCGAAAATTCCATCCAAATCCCAAAAAAAATAAAGTTTTTAAATGAAAAACTTGGTTTGCTCATATCTCCTAAACTATGCGTCCTAGAGCGAAAAGGAGCTTAATTCATGACCACCCCCAAAAATATCGAAAATTCCATCCAAATCCCAAAAAAATTAAAGTTTTTATATGAAAAACTTGTTTTGCTCATATCTCCTAAACTATGCGTCCTAGAGCGAAAAGGAGCTTAATTCATGACCACCCCCAAAAATATCGAAAATTCCATCCAAATCCCAACAAATTTAAAATTTTTATATGAAAATTTTGTTTTGCTCATATCTCCTAAACTATGCGTCCTAGAGCGAAAAGGAGCTTAATTCATGACCACCCCCAAAAAATCGAAAATTCCATCCAAATCATGGAAAAATTGAAATTTGTATATGAAAAACTTGTTTTACTCTTATCTCCTAAACTATGCGTCCTAGAGCGTAAAGAAGCTTATTTCATGACCACCCCCAAAAAATCGAAAATTCCATCCAAATCCCAAAAAAAATAAAGTTTTTAAATGAAAAACTTGGTTTGCTCATATCTCCTAAACTATGCGTCCTAGAGCGAAAAGGAGCTTAATTCATGACCACCCTCAAAAAATCGAAAATTCCATCCAAATCCTGAAAAATTGTAAATTTTTATATGAAGAACTTGTTTTGCTCATATCTCCTCAACTATGCGTCCTAGAGCGAAAAGATTCATGACCACCCTCAAAAAATCGAAAATTCCATGCAAATCCTGAAAAATTGTAAATTTTTATATGAAGAACTTGTTTTGCTCATATCTCCTCAACTATGCGTCCTAGAGCGAAAAGATTCATGACCACCCTCAAAAAATCGAAAATTCCATGCAAATCCTGAAAAATTGTAAATTTTTATATGAAAAACTTGTTTTGCTCATATCTCCTAAACTACGCGTCCTAGAGCGAAAAGGAACTTAATTCATGACCACCCTCAAAAAATTGAAAACCATCCAAATCTTGGAAAAATTGAAATTTTTATATGAAAAACTTGTTTTGCTCATACCTCCTAAACTATGCGTCCTAGAACGAAAAGAAGCTTAAGTCATGACCACCCCCAAAAATATCGAAAATTCCATCCAAATCCCAACAAATTTAAAATTTTTATATGAAAATTTTGTTTTGCTCATATCTCCTAAACTATGCGTCCTAGAGCGAAAAGGAGCTTAATTCATGACCACCCTCAAAAAATCGAAAATTCCATCCAAATCCTGAAAAATTGTAAATTTTTATATGAAGAACTTGTTTTGCTCATATCTCCTCAACTATGCGTCCTAGAGCGAAAAGATTCATGACCACCCTCAAAAAATCGAAAATTCCATGCAAATCCTGAAAAATTGTAAATTTTTATATGAAGAACTTGTTTTGCTCATATCTCCTCAACTATGCGTCCTAGAGCGAAAAGATTCATGACCACCCTCAAAAAATCGAAAATTCCATGCAAATCCTGAAAAATTGTAAATTTTTATATGAAAAACTTGTTTTGCTCATATCTCCTAAACTACGCGTCCTAGAGCGAAAAGGAACTTAATTCATGACCACCCTCAAAAAATTGAAAACCATCCAAATCATGGAAAAATTGAAATTTTTATATGAAAAACTTGTTTTGCTCATATCTCCTAAACTATGCGTCCTAGAGCGAAAAGGAGCTTAATTCATGACCACCCTCAAAAAATTGAAAACCATCCAAATCATGGAAAAATTGAAATTTTTATATGAAAAACTTGTTTTGCTCATATCTCCTAAACTATGCGTCCTAGAGCGAAAAGAAGCTTATTTCATGACCACCCCCAAAAAATCGAAAATTCCATCCAAATCCCAAAAAAAATAAAGTTTTTAAATGAAAAACTTGGTTTGCTCATATCTCCTAAACTATGCGTCCTAGAGCGAAAAGGAGCTTAAGTCATGACCACCCCCAAAAATATCGAAAATTCCATCCAAATCCCAACAAATTTAAAATTTTTATATGAAAATTTTGTTTTGCTCATATCTCCTAAACTATGCGTCCTAGAGCGAAAAGAAGCTTAAGTCATGACCACCCCCAAAAAAATCGAAAATTCCATCCAAATCCCAAAAAAATTAAAGTTTTTATATGAAAAACTTGTTTTGCTCATATCTCCTAAACTATGCGTCCTAGAGCGAAAAGGAGCTTAATTCATGACCACCCTCAAAAAATTGAAAACCATCCAAATCATGGAAAAATTGAAATTTTTATATGAAAAACTTGTTTTGCTCATATCTCCTAAACTATGCGTCCTAGAGCGAAAAGAAGCTTAGTTCATGACCACCCTCAAAAAATTGAAAATTTCATCAAAATCCCCAAAAAATTAAAAGTTTCATATGAAAAATTTGTTTTGCTCATATCTCCTAAACTATGCGTCCTAGAGCGAAAAGAAGCTTATTTCATGACCACCCTCAAAAAATCGAAAATTCCATCCAAATCCTGAAAAATTGTAAATTTTTATATGAAGAACTTGTTTTGCTCATATCTCCTCAACTATGCGTCCTAGAGCGAAAAGATTCATGACCACCCTCAAAAAATCGAAAATTCCATGCAAATCCTGAAAAATTGTAAATTTTTATATGAAGAACTTGTTTTGCTCATATCTCCTCAACTATGCGTCCTAGAGCGAAAAGATTCATGACCACCCTCAAAAAATCGAAAATTCCATGCAAATCCTGAAAAATTGTAAATTTTTATATGAAAAACTTGTTTTGCTCATATCTCCTAAACTACGCGTCCTAGAGCGAAAAGGAACTTAATTCATGACCACCCTCAAAAAATTGAAAACCATCCAAATCTTGGAAAAATTGAAATTTTTATATGAAAAACTTGTTTTGCTCATATCTCCTAAACTATGCGTCCTAGAGCGAAAAGAAGCTTAAGTCATGACCACCCCCAAAAAAATCGAAAATTCCATCCAAATCATGGAAAAATTGAAATTTTTATATGAAAAACTTGTTTTGCTCATATCTCCTCAACTATGCGTCCTAGAGCGAAAAAGAGCTTAATTCATGACCACCCTCAAAAAATTGAAAACCATCCAAATCATGGAAAAATTGAAATTTTTATATGAAAAACTTGTTTTGCTCATATCTCCTAAACTATGCGTCCTAGAGCGAAAAGAAGCTTAATTCATGACCACCCCCAAAAAATCGAAAATTCCATCCAAATCCCTTAAAAATTAAAATTTTTATATGAAAAACTTGTTTTGCTCATATCTCCTAAACTATGCGTCCTAGAGCGAAAAGGAGCTTAATTCATGACCACCCCCAAAAAATCGAAAATTCCATCCAAATCCCAAAAAAAATAAAATTTTTATATGAAAAACTTGTTTTGCTCATATCTCCTAAACTATGCGTCCTAGAGCGAAAAGGAGATTACTTCATGACCACCCTCAAAAAATTTAAAATTCCATCCAAATCATGGAAAAATTGAAATTTTTATATGAAAAACTTGTTTTGCTCATATCTCCTAAACTATGCGTCCTAGAGCGAAAAGGAGCTTAATTCATGACCACCCCCAAAAATATCGAAAATTCCATCCAAATCCCAACAAATTTAAAATTTTTATATGAAAATTTTGTTTTGCTCATATCTCCTAAACTATGCGTCCTAGAGCGAAAAGGAGCTTATTTTATCCAACCCCAAAAAATCGGAAATTCCATCCAAATCCCAAAAAAAAATTAAAGTTTTTATATGAAAAACTTGTTTTGCTCATATCTCCTAAACTATGCGTTCTAGAGCGAAAAGGAGCTTAATTCATGACCACCCTCAAAAAATTGAAAATTCCATCCAAATCATGGAAAAATCGAAATTTTTATATGAAAAATTTGTTTTGCTCATATCTGCTAAACTATGCGTCCTAGAGCGAAAAGGAGCTTAATTCATGACCACCCCCAAAAAATCGAAAATTCCATCCAAATCCTGAAAAATTGTAAATTTTTATATGAAAAACTTGTTTTGCTCATATCTCCTAGACTATGCGTCCTAGAGCGAAAAGAAGCCTAATTCATGACCACCCCCAAAAAATCGAAAATTGCATCCAAATTATGGAAACATTGAAATTTTTATATGAAAAACTTGTTTTGCTCATATCTCCTAAACTATGCGTCCTAGAGCGAAAAGGAGCTTAATTAATGACCACCCTCAAAAAATTGAAAATTCCATGACCACCCTCAAAAAATCGAAAATTCCATCCAAATCCTGAAAAATTTTAAATTTTTATATGAAGAACTTGTTTTGCTCATATCTCCTCAACTATGCGTCCTAGAGCGAAAAGATTCATGACCACCCTCAAAAAATTTAAAATTCCATCCAAATCATGGAAAAATTGAAATTTTTATATGAAAAACTTGTTTTGCTCATATCTCCTAAACTATGCGTCCTAGAGCGAAAAGGAGCTTAATTCATGACCACCCCCAAAAAATCGAAAATTCCATCCAAATCCTGAAAAATTGTAAATTTTTATATGAAAAACTTGTTTTTCTCATATCTCCTAAACTATGCGTCCTAGAGCGAAAAGGAGCTTAATTCATGGCCACCCTCAAAAAATTGAAAATTCCATCCAAATCATGGAAAAATTGAAATTTGTATATGAAAAACTTGTTTTGCTCATATCTCCTAAACTATGCGTCCTAGGGCGAAAAGAAGCTTAATTCATGACCACCCCCAAAAAATCGAAAATTTCATCAAAATCCCCAAAAAATTAAAAGTTTCATATGAAAAATTTGTTTTGCTCATATCTCCTAAACTATGCGCCCTAGAGCGAAAAGGAGCTTAATTCATGACCACCCCCAAAAAATCGAAAATTGCATCCAAATCCCAAAAAAATTGAAATTTTTATATGAAAAACTTGTTTTGCTCATATCTCCTAAACTATGCGTCCTAGAGCGAAAAGAAGCTTAATTCATGACCACCCCCAAAAATCGAAAATTGCATCCAAATCCAAAAAAAATTGAAATTTTTATATGAAAAACTTGTTTTGCTCATATCTCCTGAACTATGCGTCCTAGAGCGAAAAGGAGCTTAATTCATGACCACCCTCAAAAAATTGAAAATTCCATCCAAATCATGGAAAAATCGAAATTTTTATATGAAAAACTTGTTTTGCTCATATCTCCTAAACTATGCGTCCTATCCGAAAAGGAGCTTATTTCATGACCAACCCCAAAAAATCGAAAATTGCATCCAAATCCCAAAAAAATTGAAATTTTTATATGAAAAACTTGTTTTGCTCATATCTCCTAAACTATGCGTCCTAGAGCGAAAAGAAGCTTAATTCATGACCACCCCCAAAAATCGAAAATTGCATCCAAATCCAAAAAAAATTGAAATTTTTATATGAAAAACTTGTTTTGCTCATATCTCCTAAACTATGCGTCCTAGAGCGAAAAGGAGCTTAATTCATGACCACCCTCAAAAAATCGAAAATTCCATCCAAATCCTGAAAAATTGTAAATTTTTATATGAAAAACTTGTTTTGCTCATATCTCCTAAACTATGCGTCCTAGAGCGAAAAGGAGCTTAATTCATGACCACCCCCAAAAATATCGAAAATTCCATCCAAATCCCAACAAATTTAAAATTTTTATATGAAAATTTTGTTTTACTCATATCTCCTAAACTATGCGTCCTAGAGCGAAAAGGAGCTTATTTTATCCAACCCCAAAAAATCGGAAATTCCATCCAAATCCCAAAAAAAATTAAAGTTTTTATATGAAAAACTTGTTTTGCTCATATTTCCTAAAACTTGTTTTGCTCATATCTCCTAAACTATGCGTCCTAGAGCGAAAAGGAGCTTAATTCATGACCACCCCCAAAAAATCGAAAATTGCATCCAAATCCAAAAAAAAATTGAAATTTTTATATGAAAAACTTGTTTTGCTCATATCTCCTAAACTATGCGCCTTAGAGCGAAAAGGAGCTTAATTCATGACCACCCCCAAAAAATCGAAAATTCCATCCAAATCCCAAAAAAATTAAAATTTTTATATGAAAAACTTGTTTTGCTCATATCTCCTAAACTATGCGTCCTAGAGCGAAAAGGAGCTTAATTCATGACCACCCCCAAAAAATCGAAAATTGCATCCAAATCCCAAAAAAATTGAAATTTTTATATGAAAAACTTGTTTTGCTCATATCTCCTAAACTATGCGTCCTAGAGCGAAAAGAAGCTTAATTCATGACCACCCCCAAAAAATCGAAAATTGCATCCAAATCCAAAAAAAATTGAAATTTTTATATGAAAAACTTGTTTTGCTCATATCTCCTAAACTATGCGTCCTAGAGCGAAAAGGAGCTTAATTCATGACCACCCCTCAAAAAATTGAAAATTCCATCCAAATCATGGAAAAATCGAAATTTTTATATGAAAAACTTGTTTTGCTCATATCTCCTAAACTATGCGTCCTATCCGAAAAGGAGCTTAATTCATGACCACCCCCAAAAAATCGAAAATTCCATCCAAATCCTGAAAAATTGTAAATTTTTATATGAAAAACTTGTTTTGCTCATATCTCCTAAACTATGCGTCCTAGAGCGAACAGAAGCTTATTTCATGACCAACCCCAAAAAATCGAAAATTCCATCCAAATCCTAAAAAATTTTAAATTTTTATATGAACAACTTGTTTTGCTGATATCTCCTAAACTATGCGTCCTAGAGCGAAAAGGAGATTAATTCATGACCACCCTCAAAAAATTTAAAATTCCATCCAAATCATGGAAAAATTGAAATTTTTATATGAAAAACTTGTTTTGCTCATATCTCCTAAACTATGCGTCCTAGAGCGAACAGAAGCTTATTTCATGACCACCCCCAAAAAATCGAAAATTCCATCCAAATCATGGGAAAATTGAAATTTTTATATGAAAGAATTTAAAATTCCATCCAAATCATGAAAAATTGAAATTTTTATATGAAAAACTTGTTTTGCTCATATCTCCTAAACTATGCGTCCTAGAGCGAAAAGGAGCTTAATTCATGACCACCCTCAAAAAATCGAAAATTTCATCCAAATCCTGAAAAATTGTAAATTTTTATATGAAAAACTTGTTTTGCTCATATCTCCTAAACTATGCGACCTAGAGCGAAAAGGAGCTTAATTCATGACCACCCCCAAAAATATCGAAAATTCCATCCAAATCCCAACAAATTTAAAACTTTTATATGAAAATTTTGTTTTGCTCATATCTCCTAAACTATGCGTCCTAGAGCGAAAAGGAGCTTATTTTATCCAACCCCAAAAAATCGGAAATTCCATCCAAATCCCAAAAAAAATTAAAGTTTTTATATGAAAAACTTGTTTTGCTCATATTTCCTAAACTATGCGTTCTAGAGCGAAAAGGAGCTTAATTCATGACCACCCTAAAAAAATTGAAAACCATCCAAATCATGGAAAAATTGAAATTTTTATATGAAAAATTTGTTTTGCTCATATCTGCTAAACTATGCGTCCTAGACGAAAAGGAGCTTAATTCATGACCACCCCCAAAAAATCGAAAATTCCATCCAAATCCCAAAAAAATTAAAATTTTTATATGAAAAACTTGTTTTGCTCATATCTCCTAAACTATGCGTCCTAGAGCGAAAAGGAGCTTAATTCATGACCACCCCCAAAAAATCGAAAATTGCATCCAAATCCCAAAAAAATTTAAATTTTTATATGAAAAACTTGTTTTGCTCATATCTCCTAAACTATGCGTCCTAGAGCGAAAAGAAGCTTAATTCATGACCACCCCCAAAAAATCGAAAATTGCATCCAAATCCAAAAAAAATTTAAATTTTTATATGAAAAACTTGTTTTGCTCATATCTCCTAAACTATGCGTCCTAGAGCGAAAAGGAGCTTAATTCATGACCACCCTCAAAAAATTGAAAATTCCATCCAAATCATGGAAAAATCGAAATTTTTATATGAAAAACTTGTTTTGCTCATATCTCCTAAACTATGCGTCCTAGGGCGAAAAGAAGCTTAATTCATGACCACCCCAAAAAAATTGTAAATTCCATCCAAACCATGGAAAAATTGAAAAACTTGTTTTGCTCATATCTCCTAAACTATGCGTCCTAGAGCGAAAATGAGCTTAATTCAAGACCATCCTCAAAAAATCGAAAATTCCATCCAAATCCTGAAAATTTTAAATTTTTATATGAAGAACTTGTTTTGGTCATATCTCCTCAACTATGCGTCCTAGAGCGAAAAGATTCATGACCACCCTCAAAAAATTGAAAATTCCATCCAAATCATGGAAAAATCGAAATTTTTATATGAAAAACTTGTTTTGCTCATATCTCCTAAACTATGCGTCCTATCCGAAAAGGAGCTTAATTCATGACCACCCCCAAAAAATCGAAAATTCCATCCAAATCCTGAAAAATTGTAAATTTTTATATGAAAAACTTGTTTTGCTCATATCTCCTAAACTATGCGTCCTAGAGCGAACAGAAGCTTATTTCATGACCAACCCCAAAAAATCGAAAATTCCATCCAAATCCTAAAAAATTTTAAATTTTTATATGAAAAACTTGTTTTGCTGATATCTCCTAAACTATGCGTCCTAGAGCGAAAAGGAGATTAATTCATGACCACCCTCAAAAAATTTAAAATTCCATCCAAATCATGGAAAAATTGAAATTTTTATATGAAAAACTTGTTTTGCTCATATCTCCTAAACTATGCGTCCTAGAGCGAACAGAAGCTTATTTCATGACCACCCCCAAAAAATCGAAAATTCCATCCAAATCATGGGAAAATTGAAATTTTTATATGAAAAACTTGTTTTGCTCATATCTCCTAAACTATGCGTCCTAGAGCGAAAAGGAGCTTAATTCATGACCACCCTCAAAAAATTGAAAATTCCATCCAAATCATGGAAAAATTGAAATTTTTATATGAAAAACTTGTTTTGCTCATATCTCCTAAACTATGCGTCCTAGAGCAAAAAGGAGCTTAATTCATGACCACCCCCAAAAAATCGAAAATTCCATCCAAATCATGGAAAAATCGAAATTTTTATATGAAAAATTTGTTTTGCTCATATCTGCTAAACTATGCGTCCTAGAGCGAAAAGGAGCTTAATTCATGACCACCCCCAAAAAATCGAAAATTGCATCCAAATCCCAAAAAAATTGAAATTTTTATATGAAAAACTTGTTTTGCTCATATCTCCTAAACTATGCGCCCTAGAGCGAAAAGGAGCTTAATTCATGACCACCCCCAAAAAATCGAAAATTCCATCCAAATCCCAAAAAAAATAAAATTTTTATATGAAAAACTTGTTGTGCTCATATCTCCTAAACTATGCGTCCTAGAGCGAAAAGGAGATTAATTCATGACCAGCCTCAAAAAATTGAAAATTCCATCTTGTTTTGCTCATATCTCCTAAACTATGCGTCCTAGGGCGAAAAGAAGCTTAATTCATGACCACCCCCAAAAAATCGAAAATTCCATCAAAATCTCCAAAAAATTAAAATTTTTATATGAAAAACTAGTTTTCATATAATTCATGACCACCCCCAAAAAATTGAAAATTCCATCCAAATCATGGAAAAATTGAAGCTTAATTCATGACCACCCCCAAAAAATCGAAAATTCCATCCATATCCCAAAAAAATTAAAATTTTTATATGAAAAACTTGTTTTGCTCATATCTCCTAAACTATGCGTCCTAGAGCGAAACGGAGCTTAATTCATGACCACCCCCAAAAAATCGAAAATTCCATCCAAATCCCAAAAAAATTAAAATTTTTATATGAAAAACTTGTTTTGCTCATATCTCCTAAACTATGCGTCCTAGAGCGAAAAGGAGCTTAATTCATGACCACCCTCAAAAAATCAAAAATTCCATCCAAATCCTGAAAAATTGTAAATTTTTTTTATGAAAAACTTGTTTTGCTCATATCTCCTAAACTATGCGTCCTAGAGCGAAAAGGAGCTTAATTCATGACCACCCCCAAAAAATTGAAAATTCCATCCAAATCATGGAAAAATTGAAATTTTATATGAAAAACTTGTTTTGCTCATATCTCCTAAACTATGCGTCCAAGAGCGAAAACGAGCTTAAGTCATGACCACCCTCAAAAAATTTAAAATTTCATCCAAATCATGGAAAAATTTAAATTTTTATATGAAAAACTTGTTTTGCTCATATCTCCTAAACTATGCGTCCTAGAGGGAAAACGAGCTTAATTCATGACCACCCTCAAAAAATTGAAAATTCCATCCAAATCATGGAAAAATTGAAATGTTTTTATAAAAAACTTGTTTTGCTCATATCTCCTAAACTATGCGTCCTAGAGCGAAAAGGAGCTTAATTCATTACCACCTCAAAAAATCGAAATATCCATTCAAGTCCTGAAAATTGTAAATTTTTTTATGAAAAACTTGTTTTGCTCATATCTCCTAAACTATGCGTCCTAGAGCGAAAAGGAGCTTAATTCATGACCACCCTCAAAAAATCGAAAATTCCATCCAAATCATGGAAAATTTGAAATTTTTATATGAAAAACTTGTTTTGCTCATATCTCCTAAACTATGCGTCCTAGAGCGAAAAGGAGCTTAATTCATGACCACCCTCAAAAAATCGAAAATTCCATCCAAATCCTGTAAAATTGTAAATTTTTATACGAGAAACTTGTTTTGCTCATATCTCCTAAACTATGCGTCCTAGAGCGAAAAGGAGCTTAATTCATGACCACCCCCAAAAAATCGAAAATTCCATCCAAATGCTGAACAATTTGCAATTTTTAAATGAAAAACTTGTTTTGCTCATATCTCCTAAACTATGCGTCCTAGCGCGAAAAGGAGCTTAATTCATGACCACCCTCAAAAAATCGAAAATTCCATCCAAATCATGGAAAATTTGAAATTTTTATATGAAAAACTTGTTTTGCTCATATCTCCTAAACTATGCGTCCTAGAGCGAAAAGGAGCTTAATTCATGACCACCCTCAAAAAATCGAAAATTCCATCCAAATCCTGAAAAATTTTAAATTTTTATATGAAAAACTTGTTTTGCTCATATCTCCTAAACTATGCGTCCTAGAGCGAAAAGGAGCTTAATTCACGACCACCCTCAAAAAATCGGAAATTCCATCAAAATCCCAAAAAAATTGAAATTTTTATGTGAAAAACTTGTTTTGCTCATATCTCCTAAACTATGCGTCCTAGAGCGAAAAGGAGCTTAATTCATGACCACCCCCAAAAAATCGAAAATTCCATCCAAATCATGGAAAAATCGAAATTTTTATATGAAAAACTTGTTTTGCTCATATCTCCTAAACTATGCGTCCTAGAGCGAAAAGGAGCTTAATTCATGACCACCCCCAAAAAATTGAAAATTCCATCAAAATCCCCAAAAAATTAAAAGTTTTATATGAAAAATTTGTTTTGCTCATATCTCCTAAACTATGCGCCCTAGAGCGAAAAGGAGCTTAATTCATGACCACCCCCAAAAAATCGAAAATTCCATCCAAATCCCAAACAAATTGAAATTTTTATGTGAAAAACTTGTTTTGCTCATATCTCCTAAACTATGCGTCCTAGAGCGAAAAGGAGCTTAATTCATGACCACCCTCAAAAAATTGAAAATTCCATCCAAATCATGGAAAAATTGAAATTTTTATATGAAAAACTTGTTTTGCTCATATCTCCTAAACTATGCGTCCTAGAGCAAAAAGGAGCTTAATTCATGACCACCCCCAAAAAATCGAAAATTCCATCCAAATCATGGAAAAATCGAAATTTTTATATGAAAAACTTGTTTTGCTCATATCTCCTAAACTATGCGTCCTAGAGCGAAAAGGAGCTTAATTCATGACCACCCCCAAAAAATTGAAAATTCCATCAAAATCCCCAAAAAATTAAAAGTTTTATATGAAAAATTTGTTTTGCTCATATCTCCTAAACTATGCGCCCTAGAGCGAAAAGGAGCTTAATTCATGACCACCCCCAAAAAATCGAAAATTCCATCCAAATCATGGAAAAATTGGAAAAGGAGCTTAATTCATGACCACCCTCAAAAAATTGAAAATTCCATCCAAATCATGGAAAAAATGAAATTTTTATATGAAAAACTTGGTTTGCTCATATCTCCTAAACTATGCGTCCTAGAGCGAAAAGGAGCTTAATTCATGACCACCCCCACAAAATCGAAAATTCCATCCAAATCCTGAAAAATTGTAAATTTTTATATGAAAAACTTGTTTTGCTCATATCTCCTAAACTATGCGTCCTAGAGCGAAAAGGAGCTTATTTTATCCACCCCCAAAAAATCGAAAATTCCATCCAAATCGTAAAAAATTGAAATTTTTATATGAAAAACTTGTTTTGCTCATATCTCCTAAACTATGCGTCCTAGAGCGAAACGGAGCTTAATTCATGGCCACCCCCAAAAAATTTAAAATTCCATCCAAATCATGGAAAAATTGAAATTTTTATATGAAAAACTTGATTTGCTCATATCTCCTAAACTATCCTAGAGCGAAAAGGAGCATAATTCATGACCACCCCCAAAAAATCGAAAATTCCATCCAAATCCTGAAAAAAATGAAATTTTTATATGACAAACTTGTTTTGCTCATATCTCCTGAACTATGCGTCCTAGAGCGAAAAGGAGCTTAATTCATGACCACCCTCAAAAAATTGAAAATTCCATCTAAATCATGGAAAAATTGAAATTTTATATGAAAAACTTGTTTTGCTCATATCTCCTAACCTATGCGTCCTAGAGCGAAAAGGAGCTTAATTCATGACCACCCTCAAAAATTGGAATATTCCATCCAAATCGTAAAAAATTTTAATTTTTATATGAAAACCTTGTTTTGCTCATATCTCCTAAACTATGCGTCCTAGAGCGAAAAGGAGCTTATTTTATCCACCCCCAAAAAATCGAAAATTCCATCCAAATCGTAAAAAATTTAAATTTTTATATGAAAAACTTGTTTTGCTCATATCTCCTAAACTATGCGTCCTAGAGCGAAACGGAGCTTAATTCATGGCCACCCCCAAAAAATTTAAAATTCCATCCAAATCATGGAAAGATTGAAATTTTTATATGAAAAACTTTTTTTGCTCATATCTCCTAAACTATGCGTCCTAGAGCGAAAAGAAGCTTAATTCATGACCACCCTCAAAAAATCGAAAATTTCATCCAAATCCTGAAAAATTATAAATTTTTATATGAAAAACTTGTTTTGCTCATATCTCCTAAACTATGCGTCCTAGAGCGAAAAGGAGCTTAATTCATGACCACCCCCAAAAAATTGAAAATTCCATCCAAATCATGGAAAAATTGAAATTCTTATATGAAAAACTTGTTTTGCTTATATCTCCTAAACTATGCGTCCTAGAGCGAAAAGGAGCTTATTTTATGACCACCCCCAAAAAATCGAAAATTCCATCCAAATCGTAAAAAAATGAAATTTTTATATGAAAAACTTGTTTTGCTCATATCTCTTAACTATGCTTCCTAGAGCGAAAAGGAGCTTAATTCATGACCACCCCCAAAAAATTGAAAATTCCATCCAAATCCTGAAAAAAAAATTGAAATTTTTATATGAAAAACTTGTTTTGCTCATATCTCTTAACTATGCTTCCTAGAGCGAAAAGGTGCTTAATTTATGACCACCCCCAAAAAATCGAAAATTCCATCCAAATCGTAAAAAATTGGAATTTTTATATGAAAAACTTGTTTTGCTCATATCTCCTAAACTATGCGTCCTATAGCGAAAAGGAGCTTAATTCATGTCCACCCCCAAAAAATCGAAAATTCCATCCAAATCCTGAAAAAATTTGAATTTTTATATGAAAAACTTGTTTTGTTCATATCTCCTAAACTATGCGTCCTAGAGCGAAAAGGAGCTTAATTCATGACCACCCCCAAAAAATTGAAAATACCATCCAAATCATGGAAAAATTGAAATTCTTATATGAAAAACTTGTTTTGCTCATATCTCCTAAACTATGCGTCCTAGAGCGAAAACGAGCTTATTTTATGACCACCCCCAAAAAATCGAAAATTCCATCCAAATCGTAAAAAAATGAAATTTTTATATGAAAAACTTGTTTTGCTCATATCTCCTAAACTATGCGTCCTAGAGCGAAAAGGAGCTTAATTCATGACCACCCCCAAAAAATCGAAAATTTCATCCAAATCCTGAAAAAATTTGAATTTTTATATGAAAAACTTGTTTTGCTCATATCTCCTAATCTATGCGTCCTAGAGCGAAAAGGAGCTTAATTCATGACCACCCAAAAATTCGAAAATTCCACCCAAATCGTAAAAAAATGAAATTTTTATATGAAAAACTTGTTTTGATCATATCTCCTAATTTATGCGTCCTATAGCGAAAAGGAACTTAATTCATGTCCACCCCCAAAAAATCGAAAATTCCATCCCAATCCTTAAAAAATTTGAATTGTTATATGAAAAACTTGTTTTGCTCATATCTCCTAAACTATGCGTCCTAGAGCGAAAAGGAACTTAATTCATGACCACCCCCAAAAAATTTAAAATTCCATCCAAATCATGGAAAAATTGAAATTTTTATATGAAAAACTTGTTTTGCTCATGTCTCCTAAACTATGCGTCCTAGAGCGAAAAGGAGCTTAATTCATGACCTACTTCAAAAAATCGAAAATTCCATCCAAATCCTGAAAAAATTGAAATTCTTATATGAAAAACTTGTTTTGCTTATATCTCCTAATCTATGCGTCCTAGAGCGAAAAGGAGCTTAATTCATGACCACCCAAAAATTCGAAAATTCCACCCAAATCGTAAAAAAATTGAAATTTTTATATGAAAAACTTGTTTTGATCATATCTCCTAAACTATGCGTCCTAGAGTGAAAAGGAGCTAAATTCTTGACCACCCAAAAATTCGAAAATTCCATCCAAATCCTGAAAAATATTAAATTTTTATATTAGAAACTTATTTTGCTCATATCTCCTAATCTATGCGTCCTAGAGCGAAAAGGAGCTTAATTCATGACCACCCTCAAAAAATTGAAAATTCCATCCAAATCCTGAAAAAAATTAAATTTTTATATGAAAAACTTGCTTTGCTCTTATGTCCTAAACTATGCGTCCTAGAGCGAAAAGGAGCTTAATTCATGACCACCCCCAAAAAATTGAAAATTCCATCCAAATCCTGAAAAAATGGGAGCTTAATTCATTACTTACCCCCAAAACTCGAAAATTCCATCCAAACCCTGAAAAAAAATGAAATTTTTATATGAAAAACTTGTTTTGCTCATATCTCCTAAACTATGCATCCTAGAGCGCAAAGGAGCTTAATTCATGACCACCCCCAAAAAATCGAAAATTCCATCCAAATCTTGAAAAAAATTAATTTTTTATATGAGAAACTTATTTTGCTCATATCTCCTAATCTATGCGTCCTAGAGCGAAAAGGAGCTTAATTCATGACCACCTACAAAAAATCGAAAATTCCATCCAAATCCTGAAAAATTGGAATTTTTATATGAAAAACTTGTTTTGCTCATATCTCCTAACCTATGCGTCCTAGAGCGAAAAGGAGCTTAATTCATGACCACACACAAATTATCGCAAATTCCATCCAAATCCTGAAAAAATTGAAATTTTTATACGAAAAACTTGTTTTGCTCATATCTCCTAAACTATGCGTCCTTGAGCGAAAAGGAGCTTAATTCATGACCACCCTCAAAAAATTGAAAATTCCATCCAAATCCTGAAAAAAATTAAATTTTTATATGAAAAACTTGCTTTGCTCTTATGTCCTAAACTATGCGTCCTAGAGCGAAAAGGAGCTTAATTCATGACCACCCCCAAAAAATTGAAAATTCCATCCAAATCCTGAAAAAATGGGAGCTTAATTCATTACTTACCCCCAAAACTCGAAAATTCCATCCAAACCCTGAAAAAAAAATGAAATTTTGATATGAAAAACTTGTTTTACTCATATCTCCTAAACTGTTCGTCCTAGAGCGAAAACGAGCTTAATTCATGACCTACCCCCAAAACTCGAAAATTCCATCCAAATCCTGGACAAGTATATACGGCCGTAAATTCGGCCAGGCCGAATCTTATGTACCCTCCACCGTGGATTGCGTAGAAACTTCTACGAAAGTCTGTCATCCACAAATTTCAACTCACATGGTTGTTAGATATCATATACTACCACCACGTACCAAATTTCAAGCAGATCGGATGAATTTTGCTTCTCCAAAAGGCACCGGAGGTCCAATCTGGGGATCGGTTTATATGGGAGCTATATATTGTTATGGACTGAGAGGAACCAATTCCTGCATGGTTGTTGGATACCCTATACTAGCATTACGTACCAAATTTCAACCGAATGGGAAGTATTTTGCTCTTCCAAGGTGCTCCGGAGGTCAAATCTGGGGATCGGTTTATATGGGGCCTATATATAATTATGGACCGATATCGACCAATTTTTGCGCGGGTGTTTGAGGCCATATATTAACATCACGTACCAAATTTCAACTGAATCAGATGAATTTTGGTCTTCCAAGAGGCTCCGGAGGTCAAATCTGGTGATCGGTTTATATGGGGCCTATATATAATTATGGACCGATATGGACTTATTTCTGCATGATTGTTAGATACCATATACTAACGCCATGTACCAAATTTCAGCCGGATCGGATGAAAATTGTTGCTCTTAGAGGGTCTGCAAGCAAAATCGGGGGATCGGTTTATATGGGGGCTATATATAATAATGGAGCGATATGGACCAATTTTTGCATGGTTGTTAGAGACCATATACTAACACCATGCACCAAATTTTACCCGGATCGGATGAAATTTGCTTCTCTTAGAGGCCTCGCAAGTCAAATTTGGGGGTCCGTTTATATGGGGGCTATACGTAAAAGTGGACCGATATGGCCCATTTGCAATACCATCTGACCTACATCAATAACAACTACTTGTGCCAAGTTTCAAGTCGATAGCTTGTTTCTTTCGGAAGTTAGCGTGATTTCAACAGACGGACGGACGGACGGACATGCTCAGATCGACTCAGAATTTCACCACGATCCAGAATATATATACTTTATGGGGTCTTAAATCAATATTTCGATGTGTTACAAACAGAATGACAAAGTTAATATACCCCCATCCTACGGTGGAGGGTATAAAAATTTAAAATTTTTATATGAAAAACTTGTTTTGCTCATATCTCCTAAACTATGCGTCCTAGAGCGAAAAGGAGCTTAATTAATGACCACCCCCAAAAAAATTGAAAATTCCATCCAAATCCTGGTAAAAATTATTTTTTATATGAAAAACTTGTTTTGCTCATATCTGAAAATTTCATCCAAATCCTGGAAAATTTTAAATTTTTATATGAAAAACTTGCTTTGCTCATATCTCCTAAACTCTACGTCCTAGAGCGAAAAGAAGCTTAATTCATGACCACCCCCAAAAAAATTGAAAATTCCACCCCCAAAAAAAATTGAAAATTCCATCCAAATCCTGAAAAAATTAAATTTTATATGAAAAACTTGTTTTGCTCATATCTCCTAAACTATGCGTCCTAAAGCGAAAAGGAGCTTAATTCATGACCTACTTCAAAAAATCAAAAATTCCATCCAAATCCCGAAAAAATTGAAATTTTTATACGAAAAACTTGTTTTGCTCATATCTCCTAAACTATGCGTCCTAGAGCGAGAAGGAGCTTAATTCATTACCTACCCCCAATACTCGAAAATTCCATCCAAATCCTGAAAAAAATGAAATTTTTATATTAAAAACTTGTTTTGTTCATATCTCCTAAACTATGCGTCCTAGACCGAAAACGAGCTTAATTCATGACCTACTTCAAAAAATCGAAAATTCCATCCAAATCTTGAAAAAATGAAAATTTTTATATGAAAAACTTGTTTTGCTCATATCTCCTAAACTATGCGTCCTAGAGCGAAAAGTAGCTTAATTCATGACCTACTTCGAAAAATCGAAAATTCCATCCAAATCCAAAAAAAAATGAAATTTTTGAATGAAAAACTTGTTTTGCTCATATCTCCTAAACTATGCGTCCTAGAGCGAAAAGTAGCTTAATTCATGACCACCCCCAAAAAATCGAAAATTCCATCCAAATCCTGGAAAATTTTAAATTTTAAGGACCGATGTGGGCCAATTTTTGCATGGTTGTTAGAGACAATATACCAACATCATGTATCAAATTTCAGCCGGATCGGATGGAATTTGCTTCTCTTTGAGGCTCCGCAAGCCAAATCTGGGGATCCTTTTATATGTGGGCTATATATAATAAAGGACCGATGTGGACCAATTTTAGCACGGTTGTTAGAGACCATATACCAATACCACCATAGGATAGGGGTATATTAACTTTGTCATTCCGTTTGTAACACATGGAAATATTGCTCTAAGACCCCACAAACTATATATATTTTGGGTCGTGGTGAAATTCTGAGTCGATCTTAGCATGTCCGTCCATCCGTCTGTTGAAATCACGCTAACTTCCAAACGAAACATGCTATCGACTTGAAACTTGGCACAAGTATTTTTATTGATGTAGGTCGGATGGTATTGCAAATGGGCCATATCATTCTACTTATACGTATAGCCCCCATATAAACGGACACCCACATTTGGCTTGCGAATCCTCTAAGAGAAGCAAATTTCATGCGAACCGGTTGATCATATTCTTACACATGGTGTAAGAATATGATCTCTAACAATCATGCAAAAACTGGTCCACTTCGGTCCATAATTATACATTTGGCCACATATAAACCGATCCCCAGATTTGACCTCCTGAGCCCTTGGAAGAGCAAAATTCATCCGAGTCAGTTGAAATTTGGTACGGTATCCAACAACCATGCAGGAATTGGTTAATATCAGCCCATAATTATATTTAGCCCCATATAAACTCATCGCGAGATTTGGTTTTGGAGTCTCTTGGAGGAGCAAATTTCATCCGAGTCAGTTGAAATTTGGTACATTGTGCTAGTATATGGCCGTTAACAACCATGCCTAACTGCATGGTTCTTCTGCAAACTGGATCTTCTTTCGCCGAAGCCCGATTATCGATTTTGGTCAGAATGCTGAAGCTAATTTTTCTGTCGAACTTTAAATTCGACATGACCCTGCTTATGACCGTATATATTTGTTTTCATTTACTAATACTATGAAAATGGAGAAAATTTTCATAACAAAGTCATAACTGGCAACATCCATTAACTTACCAGGATGCAAATATTCTGTCCTCTAGTTCCTATTCTGATAATGTTGTTATCAAAACTGTGGGCTCATCAATATAAGATAAGAAATTTGAAATAACTAACAAAAGTTCAACAGTATAGACTCATTTATAAACACTCCCTTACCATGTATCCCTTCCCATCCCATACCGATCCAATCGAAGTTTCCCAATACTTGTCGCCAAATGGAATGTAAACAGAAATTTTAATTAAGTATTCATAGTGTGTTTAATAAAGATTAAAATAAGAAGTTATTAAAAATTTTCTCAAAGCAAAAAACAACAAGGCAATGAAAAAAATCTAACTCAAACCCTTGGCATCTAGAGACCATGGCAAAGTAGGGAAATCGTGCAAATTTAAATGAGCACTTTAAATTCAGGTGATGTTTTGTGGCCTGAGTTCCGCTTCTTTTCGTGGCATCATGGCACGTTTTTTGCAATGGTGGACTTTTCCAGTAGTTTGAATTTCTTGGAGTTGCTACAGCAGTGTAGCTTCTTGTGCGTTTTTGGGATTTTTGCTTCTTTTTTTTCGTGAATATTTAATGGGTTTTATTATGAAGTGTAAGTTGCATGAAAGTGAAATTGCTTTAACCTTAGATTGGTAACAAAATTACGTGCCAATTGGCAATGTTCATATACGCGTTTATTGCTTTCATTCAATTACTGGGCTGATTATAATAACCTATGTACTTTTTGGGAAAGCTGAGAATAATTTTAATCGATGTAATTTTAATTTTATAAATGCACTGAAAACCATAAAGTCTTGAGGCCAAAGATTTCATGTCCTTGAAATACGAATGCGAATATTGCTTAGCATAGAAGACGCATTTCTCTGACATAAAGTTGTTTTTCTTATGCAATAGTCGATAAACTTTTCAGTGAAGTCATTTTGTCCTTATATCTATGTAATTCGACTTAAAACTAGGTAGTATGTGCATGTAGAAAGAAAATTTTATTTGACTATGGTCAAAATGGCTTTAATAATTCTGAACAATTCTTTAATGTGGAAAATACGCTTTTAAAGGACTTTGATGGCACATGAAGGAAAAACAACAAAACGGCCGTAAGTTCGGCCAGGCCGAATCTTATGTACCCACCACCATGGATTGCGTAGAAACTTCTACGAAAGACTGTCATCCACAATCGAAATACTTGGGTTGTGGTATCTTAAAACTTCTTCACATCGGTTTCTAAATTGTAAGTTAGTCCATACGTGGTATATATTAGACAAAAAAGTTATGTATAGTTAAGTCTACAAATAATTACGAATCGATATGGAGTTTTTGTACGGTACGTAGAAAGCCAGAATTGAAATATGGGGGTCACTTATATGGGGGTTATATGCAATTATGAACTTGATATTGATCAATTTTTGTGTGATTGGAGATCGATTTATCTGAGGGCTATATTAACTATAGACCGATATGGACCTATTTAGGCATGGTTGTTAACGGTCATATACTAGCACAATGTACCGAATTTCAACTGACTCGAATGAAATTTGCTCTTCCAAGAGGCTCTAAAACCAAATCTCGGGATCGGTCTATATGGGGGCTATATATGATTATGGACCGATATTGACCACTTTTGGTTGTTAAATATCATATACTAACATTACGTACCAAATTTCCAAAAGGCACCGGTGGACAAATCTGAGGATCGGTTTATATGGGGGTTATACATAATTATGGACTGATATGAACCAATTCCTGCATGGTTTTTGGATACCATATACTAACATCAAGTACCAAATTTCAACCGAATCGAATGAATTTTGATCTTCCAAGGGGCTCCGGAGGTCAAATCTGGGTATCCGTTTATATGGAGGCTATATATAATTATGGACCTATTTCAACCAATTTTTGCATGGGTGTTTGAGGCCATATATTAACACCACGTACCAAATATCAACTGAATCAGATGAATTTTGGTATTCCAAGAGGCTCCGGAGGTCAAATCTGGTGATCGGAGGCTATATATAATTATGGACCGATATGGACCAATTCTTGCATGGTTGTTAGAGACCATATACTAACATCATGTACCAAATTTCAGCCGGATCGGATGAAATTTAGTTCTCTTAGAGGCTCCGCAAGCCAAATCTGGGGATCGGTTTATATGGAGGCTATATGTAATTATGGACCGATATGGACCAATTTTTGCACGGTTGTTACAAACTATATACTAACACCATGTACCAAATTTCAGCCGGATCGGATGAAATTTGCTTCTATCGCAAGCCAAATTTGGGGGTCCGTTTATATGGGGGCTATACGTAAAAGTGGACCGATATGGACCAATTTTTGCATGGTTGTTAGAGACCATATACTAACACCATGTACCAAATTTCAGCCGGATCGGATGAAAATTTCTTCTCTTAAAGCCATATTTGGGGGTCCGTTTATATGGGGGCTATACGTAAAAGTGGACCTATATGGCCCATTTGCAATACCATCCGACCTACATCAATAACAACTACTTGTGCCATGTTTCAAGTCGATAGCTTGTTTCGTTCGGAAGTTAGCGTGATTCCAACAGACGGACAAACGGACGGACGGACGGATATGCTTAGATCGACTCAGAATTTCACCACGACCCAGAATATATATACTTTATGGGGTCTTAGAGCAATATTTCGATGTGTTACAAACGGAATGACAAAGTTAATATACCCCCATCCTATGGTGAAGTATAAAAAAATTGGGCTAAGGTCAACTTGACTTTATTAATTAAGAACAAGTATATACGGCCGTAAGTTCGGCCAGGCCGAAGCTTATGTACCCTCCATCATGGATTGCGTAGAAACTTCATCTAAACACTGACATCCACAATCGAGTTACTTAAGTTGCGGTAACGCTTGCCGATGGCAAAGTATCTTAAAACCTCCTAACACCATCTTCTAAATTGTATGTAAGTCCATACGTGGTATATATTAAATCAAAAAAGATCGATCCAATACGTATATAATTCAGTTCGACAAAGTAGACATAAAATTTTAACAAAATTTTCTATAGAAATAAAATTTTCACAAAATTTTCTATAGAAATAAAAATTTTCACAAAATTTTCTATAGAAATAAAAATTTTGACAAAATTTTCTATAGATAGAAAATTTTGACAAAAATTTCTACAGAAATAAAATTTTAACAAAATTTTCTATAGAAATAAACTTTTGACAAAATTTTCTATAGAAACAAAATTTTGAAAAATTTTCTGTAGAAATAAAATTTTGACAATGATGAAAATTTTATTATGAAGCGAATAAAATTTTAACAAAATTTTCTCTAGAAATAAAATTTGGACAAAATTTTCTATATACAGTGAAACCTCTCAAACTTGGACACTCTGAAAACCGAATACCTCCCAAACATGTACAGTTGTCTGGGGACGTGTGCCATATTAATACATAAAAATTAACCTCTCAAACCTGGACACCTCTCAAAGGTGGACAAAATTTTGGCGACCGTGGGTGTCCATCCTTTCAGAGGTTTCAAAATTTTGACAACATTTTCTATAGAAATAAAATTTTGGTAGATTATTTTTGGCTCTAGTGGCAACCATGATTATGAACCGATATGGACCAATTTTTGTGTGACAACAAATTTAAAGACAATTTCATTAAATTTAAAGAATTTTTCTGAATTATTAAAGTCAAGTTGACCTCAGCCCAAGCATTTTTTCTTTCATGTTATGATACGCATTTTTAAGTCAAATCACTTAATTATAAGGTCAATACGATTTCATTGAAAAGTTTATCGACTTTTGGACAAGGAAAAAAAATTTTATATTAGAGAAATGCGCCTTCTATGCCAAGCAAAATTTGCATTCGTATTTTAAAGACATGAAATCTTTGACCTCACGACAATATTTTTTTCAATGTAGGGTCGTTTTTTGGAACAAAGACAATCGCTATTGATTTTAGAAAAAAATCGGTTCAGATTTAGATATAGCTGTCATATATATCCCCGATCTGGTCATAATTGACGTGTTTATCAACCGATGCTCTTCAAATTCCGCACATCGCAATATTTTATGAGTCTCAAAAAACTTGCAAAATATCAGCCAAATCGGTTCAGATTTAGATATAGATCCCATATATATCTTTCGTCCCATTTGGACTTATATGGCCTCAAAACCCAGTGTTTTGTCCTGACTTGCCTCAAATTTTGCACAAGGAGTACGTTTAATAGTATCGGTAAGTGTACCAAATTAGGTTGAAATCGGTTCAGATTTAGATATAGCTCCCATTTATATATCTTTCGCCCCATTTACACTCATATGACCACGGGGGCCAAAGTTATACTCCCATTTACGTGAAATTTTGCAGAGATTGCAGAATTATTATTCTAACTATGCATGCCAAATTTGGTCAAAATCGGTTCATATTTACATATAGCTCCCATATATATGTACGCCAGGGTTAGGTTAGGATAGGTTATGTGGCAGCCCGATGTATCAGGCTCACTTAGACTATTCAGTCCATTGTGATACCACAGTGGTGAACTTCTCTCTTATCACTGAGTGCTGCCCGATTCCATGTTAAGCTCAATGACAAGGAACCTCCTTTTTATAGCCGAGTCCGAACGGCGTTCCACATTCCAGTGAAACCACTTAGAGACGCTTTGAAACCCTCAGAAATGTCACCAGCATTACAGAGGTGGGATAATCCACCGCTGAAAAACTTTTTGGTGTTCGGTCGTAGCAGGAATCGAACCCACGACCTTGTGTATGCAAGGCGGGCATGCTAACCATTGCACCACGGTGGCTCCCAGGGTTGGACAAATATGGTGAATGTTTCATATGTTAGACCCATTTTCAATGGGATTTTCTTCCAATTGACTCGGTACTTTCCACAGAGAACATATTTAATATGGTATTTAAGTGTGTCAATTTTGATCTAATTTGGTTCAGATTTACATAAAGCCTCCATATATTTGTTCTTCCGGTTTATGCAAATATGGCCAAAATACCCACATTTTACACAAAATTCTATGATGATTTCTTAGTCATATCCCACACACTGTAATGCCAGTCTTTCCACAGAACGGTTGAGTTTTAAATAAGGCTCCGACTTGTGGAAATATCGCCGACTTGGCCAAATAATATATCACAATCCACAATTGTCCCCATATCTTGGTGAGATCTGCTAACCAATCTCCTTGTAAAATGGCCACTGCTAAGTAGCAAACATTGTAAAAATTACTCAAATTGTCCTATATCTCGAATATATATGTATCGTCTTATAAATCAGAAATCATATTTTGTACAATGGTATTAAAATTGCTCTAGCTTTATATTTCCCATATTTTTATACCCTGCGCCATACTGAGGAACAAGGTATTATAAGTTAGTGCATATGTTTGTAACACCCAGAAGGAGACGAGATAGACACCTGGTGTCTTTGGCAATAATGCTCAGGGTGGGTCCCTGAGTCGATGTAACCATGTCCGTCTGTCCGTCCGTCCGTCCCTCCGTCCGTCTGTCTGTCTGTGAAAACATTTTTGTGATCAAACTCAAGGTCGCAATTTAAGTCAAATCGCCTTCAAATTTGGCACATGTTCCTAATTTGGGTCAGAATAGAACCCTATTGATTTTGGAAGAAATCGGATCAGATTTAGATATAGCTCCCATATATATCTTTCGCCCGATATGGACTAATATGGTTCTAAAAGCCAGAGTTTTGGCCCAATTTGGTTGAAATTTTGTACAGGGAGTAGATTTCGCATTGTAGCTATGCGTGCCAAATTTGGTTGAAATCGATTCAGATTTAGATATGGCTCCCATATATATCTTTCGCCCGATATGCACTTATATGGACCCAGAAGGCAGAGTTTTATCCCGATTAGCTTGAAATTTTGCACAAGGAGTACAATTGGTAGTATAGTCATGTATGCCAAATTTGATTGAAATCAGTTCAGATTTCAATCAAAGTCCGATATGGCTTATATGGCCCCAGAAGCCAGAGTTTTTGCCCAATTTGGTTGAAATTTTGGACTAGGAGTACAATTAGTAATATAGTCATGTGTGCCAAATTTGATTGAAATCGGTTCAGATTTAGATATAGCTCCCATATATATGTTTTTCTGATTTCGATAAAAATGGTCAAAATACCAACATGTTCCTTGTTAAATCGCCACTGCTTAGTCGAAAAGTTGTAAAAATGACTCTAATTTTCCTAAACTTCTAATACACATATATCGAGCTATAAATCATAAATAAACTTTTGCGAAGTTTCCTTAAAATTGCTTCAGATTTAAATGTTTTTCATATTTTTATACCCTCCACCAAAGGATGGGGGGTATATTAACTTTGTCATTCCGTTTGTAACACATCGAAATATTGCTCTAAGACCCCATAAAGTAAAGGGTGATTCTTTTGAGGTTAGGATTTTCATGCATTAGTATTTGACAGATCACGTGGGATTTCAGACATGGTGCAAAGAGAAAGATGCTCAGTATGCTTTGACATTTCATCATGAATAGACTTACTAACGAGCAACGCTTGCAAATCATTGAATTTTATTACCAAAATCAGTGTTCGGTTCGAAATGTGTTTATCGACAAATTTTGTTCAGCGATGAGGCTCATTTCTGGTTGAATGGCTACGTAAATAAGCAAAATTGCCGCATTTGGAGTAAAGAGCAACCAGAAGCCGTTCAAGAACTGCCCATGCATCCCGAAAAATGCACTGTTTGGTGTGGTTTGTACGCTGGTGGAATCATTGGACCGTATTTTTTCAAAGATGCTGTTGGACGCAACGTTACGGTGAATGGCGATCGCTATCGTTCGATGCTAACAAACTTTTTGTTGCCAAAAATGGAAGAACTGAACTTGGTTGACATGTGGTTTCAACAAGATGGCGCTACATGCCACACAGCTCGCGATTCTATGGCCATTTTGAGGGAAAACTTCGGAGAACAATTCATCTCAAGAAATGGACCGGTAAGTTGCAAATGGGCCATATCGGTCCACTCTTACGTATAGCCCCCAAATTTGGCTTGCGAGGCCTCTAAGAGAAGCAAATTTCATCCGATCCCGCTGAAATTTGGTACATGATGTTAGTATATGGTCTCTAACAACCATGCAAAAATTGGATCACATCGTTCCATAAATATATATAGCCCCCATATAAACCGATCCCCCGATTTGGCTTGCGGAGCCTCTAAGAGAAGCAAATTTCATCCGATCCGGCTGAAATTTGGTACATGGTGTTAGTATATGGTCTCTAACGACCATGCAAAAATTGGTTAATATCGGTCCATAATTATATATAGCCCCCATATAAACCGATCACTAGATTTGATCTCCGGAGCCTCTTGGAAGACCAAAATTTATCTGATTCAGATGAAATTTGGTACGTGATTTTAATATATGGCCTCAAACACCCATGCAAAAATTGGTCGATATCGGTCCATAATTATATATAGGCCCCATATAAACCGATCCCTAGATTTGACCTCCGGAGCACCTTGGAAGAGCAAAATTCTTCCCATTCGGTTGAAATTTGGTACGTGATGTTAGTATATGGTATCCAACAACCATGCAGGAATTGGTTCCTATCAGTCCATAATTATATATAGCTCCCATATACACCGATCGCCAGATTTGATATTTAACAACCATGCAAAAGTGGTCCATATCAGTCCATAATCATTTATAGCCCCCATATAAACCTATCCCGAGATTTGGTTTTGGAGCCTCTTGGAGGGGCAAATTTCATCCGAGTAAGTTGAAATTTGTGGATGACAGTCTTTAGTACAAGTTTCTATGCAATCCATGGTGGAGGGTACATAAGATTCGGCCTGGCCGAACTTACGGCCGTATATACTTGTTTTTTTACTAAAATTGTGTTCCACCCTAGTGCATTAGCCGAATTAAATTTTAAGTCTATAGATTTTGTAGAAGTCTATCAAATTCTGTCCAGATCGAGTGATATTTAAATGTATGTATTTGAGACAAACCTTTATATACACACACATTTGACGGATGTGATATGGTATCGAAAATTTAGATCTACTAAGTGGTGCAAGGTATGATATAGTCGGCCCCGCCCGACTTTAGACTTTCCTTACTTGTTTTTACTAACATTGTTTTTCATCCCAGGGTGTTAGCCGATTTAATTTTTAATTCTAGCGATTTTGTAGAAGTACAAAAAATTGCCTCCAAATCGTTTCAAATATAAATATTTGTATATGGGAATATAAACCTTGATAATAACTCCCAACTAATTTGAAGGAGTTGAAATGGTAACAAAAATGTTGGTCTACATAATGGTGAAGGGTATAATATAGTCGGCCCCGCCCGATTTTAGACTTTACTTACTTGTTCTTTCATGTTATGAGACCCATTTTTAAGCCAAATCACTTAATTAAAGGGTGATTTGTTAAGAGCTTGATAACTTTTTTTTAAAAAAAAACGCATAAAATTTGCAAAATCTCATCGGTTCTTTATTTGAAACGTTAGATTGGTCCATGACATTTACTTTTTGAAGATAATTTCATTTAAATGTTGACCGCGGCTGCGTCTTAGGTGGTCCATTCGGAAAGTCCAATTTTGGGCAACTTTTTCGAGCATTTCGGCCGGAATAGCCCGAATTTCTTCGGAAATGTTGTCTTCCAAAGCTGGAATAGTTGCTGGCTTATTTCTGTAGACTTTAGACTTGACGTAGCCCCACAAAAAATAGTCTAAAGGCGTCAAATCGCATGATCTTGGTGGCCAACTTACCGGTCCATTTCTTGAGATGAATTGTTCTCCGAAGTTTTCCCTCAAAATGGCCATAGAATCGCGAGCTGTGTGGCATGTAGCGCCATCTTGTTGAAACCACATGTCAACCAAGTTCAGTTCTTCCATTTTTGGCAACAAAAAGTTTGTTAGCATCGAACGATAGCGATCGCCATTCACCGTAACGTTGCGTCCAACAGCATCTTTGAAAAAATACGGTCCAATGATTCCACCAGCGTACAAACCACACCAAACAGTGCATTTTTCGGGATGCATGGGCAGTTCTTGAACGGCTTCTGGTTGCTCTTCACTCCAAATGCGGCAATTTTGCTTATTTACGTAGCCATTCAACCAGAAATGAGCCTCATCGCTGAACAAAATTTGTCGATAAAAAAGCGGATTTTCTGCCACTGATTTTGGTAATAAAATTCAATGATTTGCAAGCGTTGCTCGTTAGTAAGTCTATTCATGATGAAATGTCAAAGCATACTGAGCATCTTTCTCTTTGACACCATGTCTGAAATCCCACGTGATCTGTCAAATACTAATGCATGAAAATCCTAACCTCAAAAGAATCACCCTTTATAAGGACAACACGACATCGTTGAAAAGTTTCTTGACTTTTGGACAAGGAAAAAACTTTATATTGGAGAAATGTGTCTTTAACGCTAAACAAAATTTGCATTCGTATTTTAAGGACATGAAATCTTTGGCCTCACGACACTATTTTTTTTTAGTGTAGAGAGTATAATTAACATGTCAAATTTGGTTGAAATCAGTTCAACATATTTTTCTGTGTAGCAATGTGTGTAGTAATTGTACCTCTCATAGATTTCTAATTCCTAAAATTGAAAATTTGCGGCAAAAATTATTTACAATCAATCTAGTATCGCCAAGCATGGTATATCGATATATCTTATCAAAATCAAATGTTACCAACAAAAAGGGAGTCAATCCCCCTTATTCCAGGTGCGTTACTATAGATGGGTCGAAATTGTAATTCCACTTGGAATACTATAGAATATACTCTTGATGGAGTTTAATTTATATTTGCTTATTTTCCTTATTAAGAAAGCGCTTTATCCCCAGAACTTGATGTAAATAGTATAAACCAATTATCATTTTATTAAATTAATTTTATTAATTAAAATTAAACAAATATCAAATCAAAATCACATTCTTCGGTATCTAACTCTAATTCCGTCCCTCTGTGTTTGTTGTTCGCAGGATTCCGATGGCAATTATTAACCGATTTTGATAAAATTTGGTACAACATGTTTTCTTGGTCAAAGGACAAACACGGTTGAATTTGGAAAAAAATGGATCAAAGTTACATATAGCCCCCATATATATGTATCGCCCGATTTCGACAAATTAGACCATACTGCGCTTTTTTACTACCCGATTGTCTTCAAATTTAACACAAAGTAATTTTTTATAGTATCCTTAAAATGTGCAAAATTTCATCAAATTCGGTTCAGATTTAGATATAGCTACCATATATATGTATCGCCCGATTTTCCCAAATTTGACTATAAAACCCTTACATTTATTTTAGTATGGGCAAGTTTAGGCAGACAAACTTTACAGCACTTAAAAGTATACTTCCTCACGAACAATAATAAGCAAAAATGTCCATTAACAATCGTTAACATTTCTAGTTCTATTCCTCGCAAATATCCGTATGTGTTAAAATTTTCACATATAAACCGCACTTTTGAATCCATAAATTCAAGTTCAAAAACACAAATATTTTTTTAAAGTCTTTACAACATTTTGAACTACTAAACCTCCTCTTAGAATCTACATTTAAAAGTTTTCTTTATTCAATTTTATTGCGAAAAAAATTAAGCACGAAATTTGTCAATTTTTGTTCGCCTTGATTAAACGCAACTGGCATACATTTTGGCAAACATTGGCAGCCTTTTTCTCCTGAACAGGGTTGCCAAGTTTTAAATTAACTTTCGATTTTTACTATCCAAGATGTTCTATAGTAATTTCAATTGGAATATCCCATAATTTTTCATTTTGAAAATTTGACTTTTTGCCGCTGTTTTGCCATTTCCGCCCATAGTGCACTGCTCAAATATTTCTACGTAATTCGATCGCAATATTAAAACTACATCACCACCAGAAGTCAAAGAGTATAAACATTTAAACGTACTACGCATCGTTAATCGCATGTTATTGTAAATCCTCCAAGGGATTTAAGTGACATTTCAAAACATTTGTCTAAATCCTTTGGCTCAACGCCAATCACTCGTCGTAGCCCCATGGCTGCAACACTATCAAATTTCCACTATTTTAAGGATCTATTTTATCGATTAAACGTAACGAAGCTGAAGTTTCTCACTTTCAGCCATGAATATTTTATAGTAATTTCTAGTTTTAAGTTACCGAAACCTTAACCTTTAATGACATGAAAATTTCGTGACTACTTAGTCACAATGTGCCAAAACTCCTTAAGGCGTATATAATGAGATTATATTCGTTTTTATGCTTTTTTTGTTGAGCTTCACCAAGAAAAAGGCAAGAACTTTTATTTTGCCAACAAAGAGCCAAGTCTAAAAATGTAAGCAAACTATGAAAACTTAAGAAAGTCCAATGAAAACGTTTTCCGAAATATTCTGCTATCTTAGTTTCTTTTATGTTTTAAGCCAAAAGCCAACGAAACTTGTAGTGTTTATCCTGGAAGTGATGAGAGAATTTCAGAAACAGCAACTATAACTACAAGTGTAAGTATCAACTTTCCCTTAAGCATTCACAGAAAATAACTTTAACGCCTCCCTGCTCGAGTTACTTATTATTTTTTCTGCTATTTTTCGCCTTCATTTACTTTAGCATTCACTGAATTCCTTTTCTTTGAGTGAGTGGTGGGTTGAGGATGTGGAGAATCAGTGTGATTTTTTCTCTCTCTCTCTGTATTTATATTGCTAGCCGGTTTGATGACTGGCCGGATGTCTTGAAGTACTTCTGGCATATTGAAGTGATGAAAAACTACTTGAGCATAATTCACAATTACATCAAATTATAATGAAATGTTGGATTCTTGCATTTTCTTCACTTTCTTGGATTCATTTTCTTGGCTCTTTTGCAAACTGTGGACTATCCACAGTTTGAATTTTAGTTTACTTTGATTGCGGTTAAGTCCGTTCATTTGCTATTCACTTAATTTGTAGTGTTGGAATTGCTAAAAGGATGTTGAATAAATGAGAGTGCAATTTATAGTAAATAATGAGGATTTTTTTAAGCTTCCTTTAAGTGCATATTTCATACGATCCGGTTGAAATTTGGTACGTGGTTTATATTTGTAACAAACACACTCAAAAAAAAAAGTTTAATTGGATCCAAAGATTTTGACTTTCCCTTAAGGATTTTGGTATTGAATCCGAGCCATAGATACGGTTTTTATACCCTCCACCATAGGGTGGGGGTATCTTAACTTTGTCATTCCGTTTGTGACACATCGAAATATTGCTCTAAGACCCCATAAAGTATATATATTCTGGGTCGTGGTGAAATTCTGAGTCGATCTTAGCATGTCCGTCCGTCCGAATGTTGAAATCACGCTAACTTCCGAACGAAACAAGCTATCGACTCGTCAAAAGTAGTTGTTATTGATGTAGGTAGGATGGTATTGCAAATGGGCCATATCGGTCCACTTTTACGTATAGCCCCCATATAAACTGATTCCCAGATTGCGAAGCCTCTTGGAGGAGCAAATTTCATCCGATCCTTCTGAAATTTGGTGTTAGTATATGGTCTCCAATAACCATGCACAAATTGGTCAACATCGGTCCATAATTATATATAGCCCCCATATAAACCGATCACCAGATTTGACCTCCGGAGCCTCTTGGAAGACTAAAATTCATCTGATTCAGTTGAAATTTGGTACGTGATGTTAGTATATGGTCTCCAATAACCATGCAAAAATTAGTCCACATCGGTCCATAATTATATATAGCCCCCATATAAACCGATCCCCAGATTTGGCTTGCGGAGCCTCAAAGAGAAGCAAATTTCATCCGATCCGGCTGAAATTTGGCACATGGTTTTGGTATATGGTCCCTACCAACCATGCAAAAACTGGTCCACATCGGTCCATAATCCCCCATATAAACCGATCCCCAGATTTGGCTTGCAGAGCCTCTAAGAGAAGAAAATTTCATCCGATCCGGCTGAAATTTGGTACATGGTGTTAATATAGGATCTTTAACAACCATGCAAAAATTGGTCCACATGGTTCCATAATTATATATAGCCCCCATATAAACCGTCCCAAGATTTGATCTCCGGTGCCTTTTGGTGAAGCAAAATTCATGCGATCTGGTTGGTTACGTAGTGGTAGTATATGATATTTAACAACCATGCCAAAAGTGGTCCATATCAGTCTATAATCATATATAGCCCCACTATAAACCAATCGCGAGATTTGGTTTTGGAGCCTCTTGGAGGAGCAAATTTCATCCGAGTCAGTTGAAATTTGGTACATTGTGCTAGTATATGGCCGATAACAACCTTGCCTAACTAGGTCCATATCTGTCTATAGTTATATATAGCCCTAAGATAAATCGATCCCCAATCACAAAAAAATTGGTCCATATCAAGTTCATAATTGCATATAGCCCCCATATAAGCGACCCCCAAATTTCAATTCTGGCTCCCTACGTACCGTGCAATAGTCCATATCGATTCGTAATTATTTGTAGACTTATCTAGACATACCTTTTTTGTCTAATATATACCACTTACAAACAAATGTCAGTTTAAAATCCAAACTATAATGGATATTTCAAAGTAAAAAAATGTATTCTTAATTAAAAACAAGTATATACGACCACCAGGCCGAATCTTATGTACCCTCCACCATGGATTGCATAGAAACTTGTACTGAAGACTGTCATCCACAATCAAATTACTTGGGTTGTGGTAACACTTGCCGATGGCAAGGTATCTTAAAACTTCTTAACACCGTCTTCTCAATTGTAAGATAATCCATACGGGGTTTGACAACATTTTCTAAAGAAATAAAATTTTGATAAAATTTTCTATAGAAATAAAATTTTGACAAAACTTTTTATAGCACTAAATTTTGACAAAATTTTCTATAGAAATAAAATTTAAACAAAATTTTCCATAGCAAAAAAATATTGACAAAATTTTCTATAGAATAAAATAAAAAAAATAAAATTTTGACAAAACTTTTTATAGCACTAAATTTTGACAAAATTTTCTATAGAAATAAAATCCAATGAAGGACTGGGGAATTCTTACCACTTATATATGAGCTAAATTATTAGTTTTTGTACCCTAAAGAATAGCAACAACCAAATTCCAATTACACACAACGACAACAATGCAGCAATTTTAAATTAATCCAAACGAAGTTTCAACAACCCACAAAACGGCGAAGAAAGCAACTACAGGGATTGATGGCAACAACAACAACAATGATGTGAAGTCTGAGTAAGATTTTCCACTTCCACAAATTTTGAAGGTACCACCAGTAATCATAAGTTTTGTTGGGTATAGTAATAAAATTTTGACAAAATTTTCTATAGAAATAAAATTTTGGTAGATTATTTTTGGGGATCGGCTATATATAACTATAGACCGATATGGGCCAATTTTGGCATGGTTTTAGCTGCCATATAAATAATGGCGCAATATACCAAATTTCACCACATACCAAATATCAACCGGGTCGGATGAATTTGTGTGTTGATTGTTTCTTGGAATGGACGGAGAATATGGAATTACTGTGTTTAGGCCGGTACTCTGTTCGGTTTTCGCGTTGAAACTCCATACAAAATTAAAAAATGCGAAAAACTAGCGAAATTTTTCCATTTGTGGTACTTTGTTTTTTTCGAGTTAAAAAACTGACGCTTATAGCGTGGCGCCATTTGCAATGTGAATTAAGAAATAATTTATTTATTAAAACTATTTGTGTGGGTTTATAACACAAACACGGATTATATTTTTGTTCCGAAACTATACAAAGGATCAAAGGAGCAGCAGACCAATTGCCCAAGGAAAATAAAATGTTAATTTTGTAATAGAAAGCAGCAACCACTAACTTAATTCAATATAGCTCCCTGTAAAATAGCGCTCCAAGTTACCTAAATAAACACCGCTTTCTATGTGCGAAATAATGGTTTCTATAAAAAATTTTCGCAAGAATGAACATAGTACCGGCCTTTTTGTGTTAATTTATTTATTCAGAAGTGGCACGTGGTTTTATGTGAACACAAAAAAGGAAAGTGCAATTGAAAACTGTCATCCACAATCGAATTACCTGGGTTGCGGTAACACTTTCCGATGACAAGGAATCTTAAAACTTTTTAACACCGTCTTCTAAATTGTAAGTTAGTCCATACTGAGTATATATTAAACAAAAAAAGGCCGATAAAATACGTATATAATTCAGATTGACAACATTTTCTATAGAAATAAAATTTTGACAAAATTTTCTATAGAAATGAAATTCTGAGAAAATTTTGTATACAAATAAAATTTTGACGAAATTTTCTATAGAAATAAAATTTTGATAAACTTTTCTATAGAAATAAAATTTTGACAAAATTTTACATAAAAAAAATATTTTGACAAAATTTCCTATAGAAATAAAATTTTGACAAAATTTTCTATAGAAATAAAATTTTGTCAAAATTTCCTATAGAAATAAAATTTTGACAAAATTTTCTATAGAAATAAAATTTTGACCAAATTTTCTATAGCAATAAAATTTTGACAAAATTTTCTATAGAAATAAAATTTTGACAAAATTTTCTATAGAAATAAAATTTTGACCAAATTTTCTATAGAAATAAAATTTTGCAAATTTTCTATAGAAATAAAATTTTGACAAAATTTCCTATAGAAATAAAATTTTGACAAAATTTTCTATAGAAATAAAATTTTGACAAAATTTTCTATAGAAATAAAATGTTGACCAAATTTCTATAGCAATAAAATTTTGCAAAATTTTCTATAGAAATAAAATTTTGACCAAATTTTCTATACTAATAAAATTTTGACAAAATTTTCTATAGAAGTAAAATTTTCTATAGAAATAACATTTTGACAAAATTTTCTATAGAAATACAATTTTGGTAGATTATTTTTAGCGATATGGACCAATTTTTGTGTGATAGGCGATCGGCTATAAATATAAAATTTTGACAAAATTTTCTATAGAAATAAAATTTTGACAAAATTTTCTATAGAAATAAAATTTTGACAAAATTTTCTATAGAAATAAAATTTTGACGAAATTTTCTATAGAAATCAAATTTTCATAAACTTTTCTATAGAAATAAAATTTTGACAAAATTTTCAAAAAAAAAATATTTTGACAAAATTTCCTATAGAAATAAAATTTTGACCAAATTTTCTATAGCAATAAAATTTTGACCAAATTTTCTATAGAAATAAAATTTTGACCAAATTTTCTATACTAATAAAATTTTGACAATATTTTCTATAGAAGTAAAATTTTTACAAAATTTTCTATAGAAATAACATTTTGGTAGATTATTTTTGGCGATATGGACCAATGTTTGTGTGATAGGCGATCGGCTATATATATAACTATAGACCGTTATGGACGAATTTTTGCATGGCTGTTAGCGGCCATATAAAGGGTGATTTGTTAAGAGCTTGATAACTTTTTTTTTTTTAAAACGCATAAAATTTGCAAAATCTCATCGGTTCTTTATTTGAAACGTTAGATTGGTCCATGACATTTACTTTTTGAAGATAATTTCATTTAAATGTTGACCGCGGCTGCGTCTTAGGTGGTCCATTCGGAAAGTCCAATTTTGGGCATCTTTTTCGAGCATTTCGGCCGGAATAGCCCGAATTTCTTACGAAATGTTGTCTTCCAAAGCTGGAATAGTTGCTGGCTTATTTCTGTAGACTTTAGACTTGACGTAGCCCCACAAAAAATAGTCTAAAGGCGTCAAATCGCATGATCTTGGTGGCCAACTTACCGGTCCATTTCTTGAGATGAATTGTTCTCCGAAGTTTTCCCTCAAAATGGCCATAGAATCGCGAGCTGTGTGGCATGTAGCGCCATCTTGTTGAAACCACATGTCAACCAAGTTCAGTTCTTCCATTTTTGGCAACAAAAAGTTTGTTAGCATCGAACGATAGGGATCGCCATTCACCATAACGTTGCGTCCAGCAGCATCTTTGAAAAAATACGGTCCAATGATTCCACCAGCGTACAAACCACACCAAACAGTGCATTTTTCGGGATGCATGGGCAGTTCTTGAACGGCTTCTGGTTGCTCTTCACTCCAAATGCGGCAATTTTGCTTATTTACGTAGCCATTCAACCAGAAATGAGCCTCATCGCTGAACAAAATTTGTCGATAAAAAAGCGGATTTTCTGCCACTGATTTTGGTAATAAAATTCAATGATTTGCAAGCGTTGCTCGTTAGTAAGTCTATTCATGATGAAATGTCAAAGCATACTGAGCATCTTTCTCTTTGACACCATGTCTGAAATCCCACGTGATCTGTCAAATACTAATGCATGAAAATCCTAACCTCAAAAGAATCACCCTTTATTTGATTCATGGTGATGGGTATTTAAGATTCGACCCAGCCGAAATTACAGCTGTATACGAGTATACTTGGTTTAATTAAAATTGCATGATTTGCATTATTTTAAAGAAATTTGTCCTTAATATTTTGTAAATTGCGCATCCTAAAATTTAAGTTGCGTAGTCTTTAATATCACGTAAATATTTTTTCCAGTGCATGTACAAATTTGTCCATAGTTATATATAGCCCCCATGTAAACCGATTCCCAGATATTACTTCTTGAACCACCTGAAAAGACTAAATTCATTCGATCCGGTTAAGATGTCAGTATATTAATTCTACTACTTATGCAAAAATTGGTCAATATCGTTTCATAATTACATATAAACCGACCTCCAAGTTAGACTTTATCCGATTCGGTTGAATTTTTTTTTTATACCCTCCATCATAGGATGGGGGTATATTAACTTTGTCATTCCGTTTGTAACACATCGAAATATTGCTCTAAGACCCCATAAAGTATATATATATTCTGGGTCGTGGTGAAATTCTGAGTCGATCTAAGCATGTCCGTCCGTCCGTCCGTCTGTTGAAATCACGCTAACTTTCGAACGAAACAAGCTATCGTCTTGAAACTTGGCACAAGTAGTTGTTATCGATGTAGGTCGGATGGTATTGAAAATGGGCCATATCGGTCCACTTTTACGTATAGCCCCCATATGAAGGGACCCTCAGATTTGGCTTGTGGAGCCTCTAACAGAAGCATATTTCATCCGCTCAGACTGAAATTTGGTACATGGTGTTGGTATATGGTCTCTAACAACCATGCAAAAATTGGTCCACATCGGTCCATAATTATATATAGCCCCCATATAAACCGATCCCCAGATTTGGCTTGCGGAGCCTAAAAGAGAAGCAAAGTTCATCCGATCCGGCTGAAATTTGGTACATGGTGTTGGTATATGGTCTCTAACAACCATGCAAAAATTGGTCCACATCGGTCCATAATTATATATAGCCCCCATATAAACCGATCCCCAGATTTGGCTTGCGGAGCCTAAAAGAGAAGCAAATTTCATCCGATCCGGCTGAAATTTGGTACATGATGTTGGTATATGATCTCTAAAAACCATGCAAAAATTGGTCCATATCGGTCCTTAATTATATATAGCCCCCATATAAACCGATCCCCAGATTTGGCTTTTGGAGCCTCTAAGAGAAGCAAATTTCATCCGATCCGGCTGAAATTTGGTACATGATGTTGGTACATGGTCTCTAACAACCATGCAAAAATTGGTCCACATCGGTCCATAATTATATATAGCCCCCATATAAACCGATCCCCAGATTTGGCTTGCGGAGCCTAAAAGAGAAGCAAATTTCATCCGATCCGGCTGAAATTTGGTACATGATGTTGGTATATGATCTCTAAAAACCATGCAAAAATTGGTCCATATCGGTCCTTAATTATATATAGCCCCCATATAAACCGATCCCCAGATTTGGCTTTTGGAGCCTCTAAGAGAAGCAAATTTCATCCGATCCGGCTGAAATTTGGTACATGATGTTGGTATATGGTCTCTAACAACCATGTAAATATTGGTCCATATCGGTCCATAATTATATATAGCCCCCATATAAACCGATCCCCAGATTTGGCTTGCGAAGTCTCCAAGAGAAGCAAATTTCATCCAAGCCGGTTGTAATTTGGAACATGGTGTTAGTATATGATCTTTAACAACCGTGCCAGAATTGGTCCATATCGGTCCATAATTATATATAGCCCCCATATAAAACGTTCTCCAGATTTGACCTCCGGAGCCTCTTGGAGGAGCAAAATTCATCCGATCCGGTTCAAATTAGGAACGTGGTTTTAGTATATGGTCGCTAACAACCATACCAAAATTGGTCCAATCACACAAAAATTGGTCCATATCGGTTCATAATTATGGTTGCCACTAGAGCCAAAAATAATCTACCAAAACTTTTATTTCTATAGAAAATTTTGTAAAAATTTTATTTCTAGAGAAAATTTTGTTAAAATTTTATTCGGTTCATAATAAAATTTTAATCATTTATTTCTATAGAAAATTTTGTCAAAATTTTATTTCTATAGAAAATTTTGTTCAAATTTTATTCGGTTCATAATCATGGTTGCCACTCGAGCCACAAATAATCTACCAAGATTTTGTTTCTATAGAAAATTTTGTCAAAAGTTTATTTCTATAGAATATTTTGTTAAAATTTTATTTCTATAGAAATTTTTGTCAAAATTTTCTTTCTATAGAATATTTTGTCAAAATTTTTATTTGTATAGAAAATTTTTTCGTTTTGTTTGTTATTGTTGGCTTCTCTTCAATCGTTATTGTTGTTTTTTTGATCTCAGCTTAAAGCCATGCATTGACTAAACTACAAGTGTAGCTTAACCAACAGAGGAAAAGTATGCTTGTCAAATTTATTTGGGCAAAGCCCTATAGACTGCAAGATGGTTGGATGTACAGCTGTTTCGGAATTACCACATCCTCATCAGCATCCTCTACTTGCAGCAAAACTATCAACCAATTATCAGAATAAATTCGGGTAATTCACTCAACCCAAAGTGAACTACACTTGAACCTCCCGAAAAAGGGTTTGATAGTCGGCTACTGCCTAAACAAATTTGCCAAAAAAAAATTTGTGAAAATTTTATTTCTATAGAAAGTTTTGTTAAAATTTTATTTCTGTAGAAAATTTTGTCAAAATTTTATGTCTACTTTGTCAAACTGAATTATATACGTATTGGATCGATATTTTTTGATTTAATATATACCACGTATGGACATACATACAATTTAGAAGATGGTGTTAGGAGGTTTTAAGATACCTTGCCATCGGCAAGCGTTACCGCAACTTAAGTAATTCGATTGTGGATGGCAGTGTTTAGAAGAAGTTTCTACGCAATCCATGATGGAGGGTACATAAGCTTCGGCCTGGCCGAACTTACGGCCGTATATACTTGTTATTTAATTAATTTCTTCTAATTTCTTATGGCTATGTTAACGTTATCACAATAAACACATGTGTATTTTTATAGTCTGGGTATTTAGGTTGCAATATTTTCTGTGGCGGCTTCATTTCAAACGTATTTTTATTCGTAAAGGAAAAGAAGGATGCATAGAAAACAAAACTCATCAGTCAAGCCCCTGGAGACTTCCACGCATTTTCTTTCCTAGAGTATTTTTTCCGAATAGCCAGCATGACCTAGACGTCGACGAACAATAGTGACTTTTGAAAAATGCAATTATAATTGAGATTGCATTAAATATTCTTTTAAAAGAATTAAAAATGGAAGACAGAGTAGACTATTTAAAATACTACACCAAATATTTATAAATTGTACATAAACAAGAACATACAGTCTAAACTCAGTAAGAACTAGGTGTCCACAAAATCAAAAAATCGAGAAGTCGGTTTTGAATTGAAATGAAAATGTGATGTAGATTATTCTCACCGAAAACTCATAACAAATCGAAGACGCTTCTTTTCTAGAATCGTCAAAATTAAATAATTTTCAAAAGTTTTTAAAGGTGGACATTACCATCCACCAAGCCAAACATTTCCATAAAGAAATCATCTGGTAACAGAATACCAGAAAAGATTTTGACCTAGTAAGTATAGTTTAAAGTCGTGCGGGATCGTCAATATTACCTACCCTTCACCACTATGTAGACCAAAATTTTTGATACCATCTCGAATTATTAAAATTTTGTTAGGAACTATATTAAGGTTTATATTCTCATATACATGTATTTAAATCTGAACCAGTTTCGACACTCTTTTGTACAATTCTTCAAATTCTCTACAACAGTCGACTGGATGGGTGTTTCAAGATGAGCCAAATCCAACAAAATTTACTCGATCGAAGCACATCCAAGCAAAATATCGCTTGTTTTTCGGAAAAACTGGACATACCACTAGAACTGGGCAGAAGAGTTAATTCTGCATGGCATACAACCATTTGGTTGCCAGTTGTCTTTCGCGAAATCAGGAAAACCAACCGCCGGAGACGAATCACTATTCACCGCGACAAAATATTGGTTTGATTCACAGAATTATCAGTAAAATGAGGATATGTTTTTTTTTTAGACAAGTTAAAAAAAGTTGAGCTTTTTCTGAGTTTTCTTGTAGACTCAGTACCACGCTTGCCACACTTGGGAGGCTTCTACCAATAATTAAAAATTTCTTACTGTTTGGTAGATTTTGGTAGATTATGCAAAATATTCATTTCATACTTCAAAAAAATTTTGAAATACAATTTTGATTTTTTTTTCTATAAAAAAGAAAATTTTTAAAAAATGTTCTATAGAAATAAAATTTTGAAAAAATTTTCATAGAAGGAAAATTTTCTATTGATATAAAATTATGAAAAATTTTCTCTTGATATAAAATTTTCTATAGAACAAAAATTTACAAAAATTTTCTATAGCAAAAAGTGACCAAAATTCCTATAACCTTCTATAGAAATAAAATTTTGGCAAAATTTCCTATAGAAATAGAATGTTGACAAAATTTTCTATAGGAATAAAATCTTGAAAAAATTTTCTATAGAAATAAAATCTTGACAAAATTTTCTATAGAAATAAAATTTTGACAAAATTTTCACAAAATTTCCTATACCAATAAAAGTTTGAAACAATTTCCAAAGAAATAAAATGTGGACAAAATTTGCTATAGAAATAAAATGTTGATAAAATTTTCTATAGAAACACAAATTTTGACAAAATTTCCTATAGAAATAAAATTTTGACAAAATTTCCTATAGAAATAAAATTTTGACAAAATTTGCTATAGAAATAAAATTTTCACAAAATTTCCTATACAAATAAAATTTTGAAAAAATTTCCTATACAAAAAAAAATTTTGAAAAATTTACTATAGAAATAAAATGTTGATAAAATTTTCTATAGAAAAACAAATTTTGATAAAATTTTCTATAGAAATAAAATTTTGACACAATTTTCAAAAGAAATAAAATTTTGACAAATATTTCTCATTTTCATTCATTTTTAACAAATTTTCTATAGAAACAAAATTTCCTATAGAAATAAAATTTTGACTAAATTTTCTATAGCAATAAAATCTTGACAAATTTTCTATAGAAAAAAAATTTTCACAAAATTTTCACAAAATTTCCTATACAAAAAAAAGTTTTAAACAATTTCCTATAGAAATAAAATTTTGACAAAATTTCCTATAGAAATAAAATTTTGACTAAATGTTCTATAGAAATAAAATCTTGACAAAATTTTCTATGGAACAACAAATTTTGACAAAATTTTCAATAAAAATAAAATTTTGACAAAATTTCCTATACAAATAAAATTTTGAAAAAATTTCCTATGGAAATAAAATTTTGACAAAATTTCCTATAGAAATAAAATTTTGACTAAATTTTCTATAGAAATAAAATCTTGACAAAATTTTCTATAGAAATAAAATTTTGACAAAATTTTCTATGGAAAAAAATTTTGACAAAATTGTCAATAAAAATTTTGACAAAATTTCCTATACAAATAAAATTTTGAAAAAATTTCCTATATAAAATAAAATTTTGACAAAATTTGCTATAGAAATAAAATGTTGATAAAATGTTCTATAGAAAAACAAATTTTGACAAAATTTTCTATAGAAATAAAATTTTGAAAAAATTTTCTATGGAAAAAAATTTTGACAAAATTTCCTATACAAATAAAATTTTGACAAAATTTGCTATAGAAATAAAATGTTGATAAATTGTTCTATAGAAAAACAAATTTTGACAAAATTTCCTATAGAAATAAAATTTTGACACAATTTTCAATAAAAATAAAATTTTCACAAAATTTCCTATACAAATAAAATTTTGTAAAAATTTCCTATACAAAAAAAAATTTGAAAAATTTACTATAGAAATAAAATGTTGATAAAATTTTCAATAGAAAAACAAATTTTGACAAAATTTTCTATAGAAATAAAATTTTGACACAATTTTCAAAAGAAATAAAATTTTGACAAATATTCCTCATTTTCATTCATTTTTAACAAATTTTCTATAGAAACAAAATTTCCTATAGAAATAAAATTTTGGCTAAATTTTCTTTAGAAATAAAATCTTGACAAAATTTTCTATAGAAAAAAAATTTTGACAACATTTTCTATAGAAATAAAATATTAATAACATTTACTATTAAAAGAATTTTGACAAAATTCAATAGAAATATTATGTCAATATCTTTAAAAATGTTTAGTTTTCTTAGTTGACCTTTGGAATTTTATAATTATTGGGATTCTTTTTGGCTTGAGGTCATGATAAAATCTTTAAAAATTTTAATTTTCGATTTAGGTAATTTTACATAGCCAGAGACTATCAAAGTCCATTATAAGCTCTCCCTTTTTCTAAAAAATAACAACTTTCCCTTGAAGGGAAGTTTAAAATAAATCAAATGTTGATAAAGTGTTCTATAGAAATAAAATTTTGACAAAATTTTCTATTGAAATAAAATTTTAACCAAATTGTCTATAGAAATAAAATTTTGACAAAATTTTCTATAGAAATAAAATGTTGACAAAATTTTCTATTGAAATAAAATTTTAACAAAATTTTCTACAGAAATATACATTTGACAAATATTCCTATAGAAATAAAATTTTGACAAAATTTCCTATAGGAATAAAATTGTGACACAATTTTCAATAGAAATATATTTTTAACAAATTTTCTATAGAAACAAAGTTTGCTATAGAAATAAAATTTTGACAAAATTTCCTATAGGAATAAAATTTTGACACAATTTTAAATATAAAATACAATTTTGACAAAACTTTCTTTAGAAATAAAATTTGTACAACATTTTCAAGCGAGAAAAAAATGTTGAACTATTACGTCAATATCTTTGAAAATATTAATTTCCGTTCTAAATAATTTTATATAGCCAGAGACTATAAAGCTCATTATAAGCTCTCCCTTTTCTAGAAATAACAACTTGTTTCTGGAAGGGATATATATTTAGAAAAATTGTTCGCTATTGGGAGATATTATAGCATAAGTATTATTGAAATAAAACTAGAAGATTTTATTTAGAAGAAAACAAATACAACCAAAATGTAATCAAAAACTTCAAAATGCGATTTTTTTTTTTTAATTTGGAAGATTATTGCTAGAATTTTCTTGAAATTTTGGTAGATTGTTTTTGAATCCACTTGCAACCGTGGTCATTACTCACATTTTCCCCAACTTTGTAGTCATGCGAAAGTCCACATTTTGAGAAAGGTTGCTGGAAATATAATAGGGTCCTCATTCAATATGTGAATCAAGTTCTCTAGCTGTTTATTGTTTAATTTAGAATTTGTTAATAACGGAATGATGTAGGGTATACCCCTAGAATGAAATTATCTTCAAGACACATGGTGCATTAAAAATGCCTTTTATATGGACAAAAGCAAAAGTTTTCCCAAGGAAAATGATGATGACGACGCAATACAAAGACACTATTCTTCTCTCACAAACTGTACCAGATGACATTACCACCAACCAATTCTTTTCAAATAGAAAAACTTGCTTTGTAAATGTTTGAGTCCATTCTAAAATCCCTTAAGGTTTAGACTGCTTCGTCATACAATTAAATAGAAATACGCATCAAAAGTTTCAATCTTGCTTTTTCATACTACTTTCTTGTGGCCCAAGGGCCATCTTTTAGTGAAATGACTAAATACGAGCATCGAGAAATTGTTTTCTTTAGAAAGGTAACGAATATAATGGACACGAATTTTTGATGTCGATGTTGATAAAGAAACTTGAAATGGTTATAACAATAAGACAAAGTATACACAACTATTGTATGCTTCAAGTACTGCTTAAGTACTTTATTAGTATTTTGATGTACAGTGATTCAAAGTCGAAAGTTTTTCTTGGAAGCCATTTTTTGGTATAGATTCAGAGCCAAAGAAGCGGAGAATTCAAGTAAGGATACATTTAAAACACAATTCTCTTCTAAATTTGAGTTTTGCGTATTTGATATAAGGAAACAATTTTTAATTTATTCTGCTTAAAAAAAAGCGTATTAACGCCAACTTAAATTTCTAAATTTAGACTCGACTTCAAATAGCAATTATGCTATGACTCAAGCAAAAATCGCTTTCAAAAGAAAGTGTTTAACGACATCTCCAATTTTTGAACGCCTTCTTGCATTTTAGTCAAGATGCCAAAGGTCCATAAATTTAAAGAAAATTCGTCAAACATATAGAGATATCCATTTTTAAGTCGACTCACATAATTTTCAGGACAAATCGTCTTTATTAAAAACTTTTGGACAATGAAAAAGGCTGTATATCATAGAAATCCATATGGTATGCTAAGCAAAAAAACGCATTCGAATTTTAAGTACAAAAAGTCTTTAGCCTTTCGAAAATATTCTTTTCAGTATACATTTAATCACATGCAGAGAAGAAACATGATTGTCACAATCATATTCAAAGAACAAAATAATATGATAGGAGCTAACATATGTAACATTTTCACCTGCAACCATGTTGGCTCAGTGAACATAGTTCTAAGAAAAATAAAATTGTCCTCATCTAAAATGTTATTATATTGATAAAAAGAATTTTGTGTCAATCAAAAGACAATGGTCACGATCTAGAGTGTTATGGCATTCGTCAAAAATGGGTTTCTTCCAGTTAAAAGAACATGGTCACAACCTAAAATGTTTTGATCTTTATGAAAACACCTTTTTCGTCGTCGACAAAAGGACGCCACTTGAGAAAAGAAAACACAAAATTAACTTTATTTATCTATTTATACATTAAATCATGGTTTATTAGAATTTATAATGTCGCGCAAGCAAACATCATATATTTTTACACAATCTATTTTGGTTAAATTTCAACAATAACCCAGCAAAAAACGCGTCGCCAAAAAAGTAATGAAAATGTTCTTTTTGGATCCGGAAGTGGTGCAAAATTGACGCAGAAGCGTTGAATGTAACATGGGCTTGTCATAGGACGGTAGTCCTCCATTTCAACAGCCGTTGCACTGAATTTGCATCACTTCTTTAGGTGTGATCCGAATTCAATGTTTTGGATGTGATATTTTGTCAAATAAATAATTTTTATAATTTTTTATAATTTATAATGGATTCTAACGCTTGTCGGAAGCGTTTGACCTCAAATATTTTCCAAAATTCACAATTTTTTCAGAATGGATTAAGCATTTTTTTCGACACAATTTAAATGATTTCTCCATTTTATGAATTTTTACTCTGTTTCTAACCTATTTGAACCAAAAAAAATTTAAATTACCCATTGAAAGTATGAAAAAACCAAGTTATATAAAATTGAATTAAAGGAACTTCCTGGGTAGTTAAAATAAAGAACATCATTGGGAGTGCATCTTCTGGAAGTGCTTTTAAAGTTGTGCCTTGGGAAGAACTTCCAAATTTTTTTGCTGGGAAGTAATTATTGCATATTTACTTCATGCCCAAGAAATGTACAAACGCAGACATCATGTAACTGCAAATAAAAATAAATTATATGCAGAACAAAAAACCAGGTACATTTTTATACCCTCCACCATAGGGGGTCTTTTAACTTTGTCATTCCGTTTGTAACACATCCAAATATTGCTCTAAGACCCCATAAAGTACATATTCTACGTCGTGGTGAAATTTGGAGTCGATATAAGTATGTCCGTCCGTCTGTTTAAATCACGCTAACTTCCGAATGAAACAAGCTACAGACTTGAAACTTGGTTATTGATGTAGGTCGGATGGTATTGCAAACTGGCCATATCGGACAACATTTACGGATAGCCCCCATATAAACCGATCCCCAGATTTGTTCTCCGGAGCCTCTTGGAGGAGCAAAATTCATCCGATCCGGTTGAAATTTAGAACGTGGTGTTAGTATATGGTCTCTAACAACCATGCACAAATTGGTCCATATCGGTCCATAATTATATATAGCCCCCATATAAACCGATCCCCACATTTGACCTCCGTAGCATCTTGGAGGAGCAAAATTCATCCGATCCGGTTCAAATTTGGAACGTGGTGTTAGTATATGGCCGCTAACAACCATACCAAAATTGGTCCATATCGGTCTATAATTATATATAGCCGATCGCCAATCACACACAAATTGGTCCATATCGCCAAAAATAATCTACCAAAATTGTATTTCTATAGAAAATTTTGTCTAATTATTATTTCTATCGAAAATTTTGTCAAAATTTTATTTCTATAGAAGATTTTATCAAAATTTTATTTCTATAGAAAATTTTATCAAAATTTAATTTTTATATAAAATTTTGCCAAAATTTTATTTCTATAGAAAATTTTGTCAAAATTTTATTTCTATAGAAAATTTTCTCAAAATGTTATTTCTATAGAAAATGTTCTCAAAATGTTATTTCTATAGAAAATTTTGTCAAAATTTTATTACTATAGAAAATTTTGTCAAAATTTTATTTCTATAGAAAATTTTGTCAAAATTTTATTTCTATAGAAAATTTTATCAACATTTTTTTTCTATAGAAAATTTTGTCAAAATTTTATTTTCATACAAAATTTTCTCAAAATTTTATTTATATAGAAAATTTTGTTAAAATTTTACTTGTATAGAAATTTTGTCAATCTGAATTATATACGTATTTAATCGGCCTTTTTATATCCTCCACCATAGGATGGGGGTATATTAACTTTGTCATTCCGTTTGTAACACATCGAAATATTGCTCTAAGACCCCATAAAGTATATATATTCTGTATCGTGGTGAAATTCTGAGTCATGTCCGTCCGTCCGTGTGTTGAAATCACGCTAACTTCCGAATGAAACAAGCTATCGACTTGAAACTTGGCACAAGTAGTTGTTATTGATGGTATTGCAAATGGGTCATATCGGACCACTTTTACGTATAGCCCCCATATAAACGGACCCCCAAATTTGGCTTGCCGATCCTTTAAGAGAAGCAAATTTCATCCGATCTGGCTGAAATTTGGTAAATGGTGTTGGTATATGGTATATAATAACCATGCAACCACATCGGTCCATAATTATATATAGCCGCCATATAAACCGATCCCCCGATTTGGCCGATCCCCAGATTTGTTCTCCGGAGCCTCTTGGAGGAGCAAAATTCATCCGATCCGGTTAAAATTTCGTACGTGGTGTACGTATAGGGTCTCTAACAACCATGCAAAAATTAGTCCATATCGGTCAATAATTATATATAGTCACCATATAAATCGATCCTCAGATTTGACCTCCGGAACCTCTTAGAGGAGCAAAATTCATCCGATTCCGTTGAAATTTGGTACATAGCGCTAGTATATGGCCGCTAACAGCCATGCAAAAATTGGTCCATATCGGTATATAGTTATATATAGCCGATCGACAATCACACAAAATTGCTCCATATCGCCAAAAATAATCTACCAAAATTTTATTTCTATAGAAAATTTTGTCAAATTGTTATTTCTATAAAAAATTTTGTCAAAATTTTATTTCTATAGAAAATTTTGTCTAAATTTTATTACTATAGAAAATTTTATAAAAAATTTATTTCTATAGAAAATTTTGTCAAAATTTTATTTATATAGAAAATTTGGTCAAAATTTTATTTCTATAGAAAATTTTGTCAAAATTTTATTTCTATAGAAAATTTTATCAAAATTTAATTTCTATAGAAAATTTTGTCAAAATTTTATTTCTATAGAAAATGTTATCAAAATTTTATTTCTATAGAAAAATTTATCAACATTTTATTTCTATAGAAAATTTTGTCTAAATTTTATTTCTCTAGAAAATTTTGTCAAAATTTTATTACTATAGAAAATTTTATAAAAATTTTATTTCTGTAGAAAATTTTGTCAAAATTTTATTTCTATAGAAAATTTTTTCCAAATTTTACTTCTATAGAAAATGTTATCAAAATGTTATTTCTATAGAAAAGTTTATCAAAATTTTATTTCTATAGAAAATTTTATCAAAATTTAATTTCTATAGAAAATTTTGTCAAAATTTTATTTCGATAGAAAATTTTATCAAAATTTTATTTCTATAGAAAATTTTATCAAAATTTAATTTCTATAGAAAATTTTGTCAAAATTTCATTACTATAGAAAATTTGGTGAAAATTGTATTTCTATAGAAAATGTTATCAAAATTTTATTTCTATAGAAAATGTTATCAAAATTTTATTTCTATAGAAAAATTTATCAACATTTTATTTCTATAGAAAATTTTGTCTAAATTTTATTTCTATAGAAAATGTTATCAAAATTTTGTTTTTATAGAAAATTTTATCAAAATTTTATTTCTATAGAAAATTTTGTCAAAATTTTATTTCTATAGAAAATTTTATCAAAATTTAATTTCTATCGAAAATTTTAGCAAAATTTAATTTCTATAGAAAATTTTGTCAAAATTTTATTACGATAGAAAATTTTATCAAAATTTTATTTCTATAGAAAATTTTATCAAAATTTTATTTCTATAGAAAATTTTGTCAAAATTTTATTTCTATAGAAAATTTTATCAAAATTTAATTTCTATAGAAAATTTTGTCAAAATTTCATTACTATAGAAAATTTTATCGAAATTTAATTTCTATAGAAAATTTTGTCAAAATTTCATTACTATAGAAAATTTGGTCAAAATTTTATTTCTATAGAAACGTTTATCAAAATTTTATTTCTATAGAATATTTTGTCAAAATTTTATTTTCATACAAAATTTTCTCAAAATTTTATTTATATAGAAAATGTTGTCAAAATTTTATTTATATAAAAATTTTGTCAATCTGAATTATATACGTATTTTATCGGCCTTTTTTTACTTAATATATACCCCGTATGAACTAACTTACAATTTAGAAGACGGTGTTAAGAAGTTTTAAGATACCTTGTGGATGACAGTCTTTTGTTGAAGTTTCTACACAATCCATGGTGGAGGGTACATAAGATTCAGCCTGGCCGAACTTACGGCCGTACATACTTGTTTTCAATTACATTTTCCTTTTTGCCACTTCTGAATAAATAAATTAACACAAAACACAGTAATTCCATACTCTCCGTCCAACCAAGAAACAATCAACACACGACTCAATGCTCAATGTTTTTATAAAACTCTTTTCGCTGCAAAAAAGTTAAAAAATTAAATGGTCACGAAAACAATGTCTAGGGCCATTATATGTTATGGCCATATAATGGCTCTAGACATGTCTATACGTAACATATAAAAATACGTTTTTCCCTGCGAAAAATTCGAAAAATTGAATGGCAAGGTACATGATTCTCCCGACCATGTAATGCTCTCAAATTCTATCATATAAATAATAGAACATGTTTGCGGCATTTGGGAACCATTTAAATGCTTATTGCCAACATATATTTTTCTCCGCTTGAAAATTATTTTTACAAAGACAAAATACATGGTATTCGCGATAATTACATACTCTAGATAAGCATTAAATGGATGCGGCAACCATGTCCAAACAGGTTTTTTCTGTGCGTGTACGAACATACTCTACAATTACCTAGGATTACTCTATGAAATATATCACAAAAATGTATGTCAGTAAAATTTTATGGCAGAAATATGTGTCATTATTGCATGCCAAATAAACGGATAATAATGGCAGCAAA